>NC_142649.1:193672575-193975606 GCF_055504915.1 Nelumbo nucifera
TTCTGTCTAGTGAGTGCTTACCCATCATATTCGTGAATGCCAAGATACCGTGAGAGAGTTTCCATTTCCTGGTGAAGCCCCTCCCACATCGGTCTATGACGCCCCTATCATCTTATGAAACACTCAGACAATCCCAACAACAAATGGATAGCCCATTTTCTGGTGCGTTTCCTCATTACTGAAGGACTCATCCTCATGCTAATGAAGGAAGACCTTTAGAGAGTTCATCATATGAATCTCCCTATCACATGCACTCATATTAGCTGGAGGGAACAGTTAATTACGCCCTAGTTTGATCTAGGTCAAACCAAAGTGGCTCCCACTGACTTTCATAAAGCCAGATTTCGGTGGGCCTAAATCGGCTAGGGTTCCGCACGTAACCTCTCGATGAGGTGTGGAGCCCACCACTGAGGGAGGTCATCTAATGACCAAAAGGGACACCATGGCAATGATGTGCATTCAGCCATGGTATGCGCAAGAGCCACTGCCGATTGACCCTAGATTCAGTCCAAACAATTTGAACCAATCTTGGTTCGAATGGGTCTAGGGTTTGATCTTTAATTAAATCTTTAATTCATGAAAATAATCTAAAAATAAATATTGATAAAAGAACAACAATAGTCAGTCTCATAGGGCTGTTCGTACACTCCATCCTGCAAAACAGAGGTTAGATCACAGGTTGCAGTTTCATAAACTACAAATCGCAGATTGCAATTCTCCCATCTGCGAAATCTCCTTTTCTGTGAGATCTCCTTCTCTGCGCCGCCATCTTCAACAAAATAAATAGAAATCCTAATTTCTATTAATAATTACATCAGATCGATTGCCTATACATTCAGTCTAAAAATAAAAAAAAAAAATTATTTTACTACCAAATGTAATAAAATAATCCATAATCTGCAAAATCGTAGGTTCCCTGCGCAAACCAAGATTTTGATCTCCTCTTGTACGAACAACCCATAAATCAAGAAAATCGTGAAGAACAATTCTAAACAATAATAAGATTTATATAAAAATTAATTTTAGATTATTCGCCCATAATTTTGGGAACAAATTTCCCAAAACCCTTATCTGCACAAATTTCCCAAAACCCTTATCTTATCTGCAGATTAGATTAGCTTTCTCCTAATCTTATTAGGAGGTTTCTAGGTCTGAATCACATTCAGATCTGGAGTCTTTGAGTGGTTAGGGTCAAGACCCTATCCTATCTACTAATCCATCTCAGAATTCGCCCCATAATTAACTAATTAAATAGCCTAGTTCGAAATGGGCTTCCATGTATGGTGTGGGACCCAAGCATTGATCTACACATCAGCCACATGGGTTCGGCCCAGCCTTTGTTTTAAGGCCTGGCCGAATACACTGTTATGGACAGTGCACCCTGATGAGACAAAAAAGAACCCTATTTTTATCCCCTAATATTCACTTTTTTACATTATTTTAACACTTAAATGCACTCATTACTCTTGTATTTCGATTCAGGGCAATAAAATGGCAATTGGTAGAAAACAGGGCAAATCGGGAGATTTTGCATAGTTTCGGCGATAGTCCGTAATCTGGGCCTAACTCTCAATTCAGGACTCCAAATTGGACAATTCAAGAAGCATTAGAAAGACGAGAGGAAGGCCCACAACTTTTATGTTTTGGGTTTTTACAGATTCGGCCTGCATCGAGTACAAAAATGAGCCCAAAGTCGGAGCAAGTTTGCAGCCAGGCCCATTTCACAACTTAAGCCCAACTCGCAGAAGTACCTTGAAGTAGCCCAAGTTTTAAGCAGCCCAACTCGAATTCAAGAGTCAAGAGTCCAAATCTCGAATATAATCTCCAAAGAGAGAGTCTTATCAGATGTAAAGTCTTGAATGTAATCCTAGAGAGATAAGAAGATTGAGATTAGATCATTAGATAAGAGATAGGATAGGATTAGTTCAAAGAAGATCAAGACTCTCTAAAGATAAGATGATCTCCTAGAAGGAGTTGGAAAACAGCCCTCTCCTTTGGCTATATAAAGAGGGGGGCGAACTAGCTCTAGCATCACTCACTCCAAGATCCAAGAGATCATCAAGAAGACCAAGAAGCTCAAAAAGCAGTTCGGCCATGGAGAAGCAAAGCATGGAGATTGCGCAGATCATGAGTAGCTAAGCTTCTTTTTCTGGTTCAAGGGTGGAGGTTCGATTGTGTCATTGTGAGGTTCTGTAGTTAATTTATTTTCTTGCTTTTTAATTCAAGTATTCATTAATTCTTGAGCATATTTTTTATTGGATGTTAATGTTAATTAGTCTGACAAACTGAATTAATGTTGATTTTCCGAGTGCTATCCATGATTTCGGTGATCCGTAATGTTAATTAGTCATGTTTTATGACTCATGCTTCTCAACGAGGTCAACTCGAGTACAACCCCGAAATTGAGAGGACCACCTGTCGTTTAAGGAAGGAGGCTAAGCAAAGGAAGGATCGTTCACCAAAAAGGGTGAACTCAGATTGCGAATTGCCCACTTGTGATTTTCCCATCTTCGAAGAAGGAGAAAGAATGGCTGACAGAGAGAGGATATTAAGGGAGTTGGCTGCACCGATTATGAACCAACAGCCCTTATGCATCACGTATCCCACTCTTGAGGTAGCCTTTGAATTGAAATCTGGTTTGATACAATTATTGCCTATATTTCATGGTTTTCCAGGAAAGGACCCTCATAAGCATCTAAAGGAATTCGATGTCATCTGTGCAAGTATGAAGCCCCAAGGTAAGACCGAGGACCAGGTAAAACTCATAGCCTTTCCATTTACTTTAAGAGATAAAGCAAAGGAGTGGTTGTATATTCTTCCTCCCGGTTCAGTATGCACATGGGATGAGATGAATAGGATATTCTTGGACAAATATTTTCCTGCATCCCGGGCTGCAAATATAAGAAAAGATATATGTGGAGTTCGGCAATTTGGTGGTGAAACACTATATGAATATTGGGAAAGGTTTAAACAACTTGTTGTTAGCTGTCCACATCACCAAATACCCGGACAACTATTAATCCAATACTTCTATGAAGGGCTGCAGCCCATGGATAGAAGTATGGTCGATGCAGCCAGTGGAGGAGCCTTGGTGAACAACACACCCGAAGCCACCAGGGAGTTAATCTCCAACATGGCCAAAAATTCACAGAAGTTCGGTGTAAGGATAGATGATACCATTAGACGGGTTAATGAGGTAAGCCATGTAAATTTAGAAAGTCAGATTTCTGACCTAACTGCTTTGGTAAGACAACTCGCTGCAGGACAATTTCAAACTATCAGGGTATGTGGTATCTGTTCGATTCCTGGTCATCCTATGGACATGTGTCCATCATTACAGGATGGGTCGATTCAGCAAGTGAGTGTAGTAGGAGGATTCCCGGGCCAGCCCCAACGAAAGTATGATCCCTACTCCAATTACTACAATCCGGGGTGGAGAGATCATCCAAACCTAAGCTACGGAAACCAAGGAGGACAGCAGCAATATCAGTCCCATTTTTTCAGTCGACAGCCCTAGTTTTCAACACCCATCACAGCGCAAGGCCAACCCCCGAATTCAGGTATGTCATTAGAAGATATAGTTAAGGCTCTAGCTACTAATACTCAGCAATTTCAGCAGGAAACAAGAGCCAGCATTCAGAATTTGGGGAATCAAATCAGCCAACTTGCCACTTCCATTAGCAAGTTAGAGGCGCAGAGCTCCGGGAAACTACCATCACAAACGGTAGTCAACCCCAAGGAGAATGTAAGTGCAGTGGTGCTGAGAAGCGGGAAGGAACTATAGCTAGAACCTACCTCACCAAGGAAGGCTGATAAAGGACAAGAGGAGGTACATGACTCAAATGAGAACCCCATTAAGGTAGGAGTTGGAGAGAACGTTTCAGTTGTGATCAAAAGGACCTAGCCAGAAAAACATGCTGATCCAGATATGTTCACCCTACCCTGTGTGATTGGCAATAAGCGAATCGAGCATGCCATGCTAGACTTAGGTGCATCCATCAATGTCATGCCATACTCGATTTACTATGCTTTGAGATTAGGTCCTTTAAAGAAATCTAAAGTTGTTATCCAATTAGCTGATTGTTCTAACGCATACCCAAAAGGGATTGTTGAGAATGTAATGGTGCAGGTTAACGATTTAATTTTCCCAGCCGATTTTTACATTCTGAAGATGGAGGAGAACACGATCGAAAATTCAGCCCCACTTCTATTAGGTAGGCCATTCATGAAAACGGCCAAGACCAAAATAGATGTGGATGAGGGTACCCTCTCTATCGAAATCGGCGGGGAGACTATTAAATTTAATATTTTTGAAGCTATGAAGTACCCAAATGAAGAACAATCGGTTGACACTATTGATCCAACTGTGCAGGAAATTTTTGAAAAAGACATGAATGAGGAGCTAGAATCGAGTGCACAAATGGATACGATGGTCCCTATTCCAGATTTGAACCCACCCATGATGGATGGAAGGGGAGCACACCGGAAGCTGCAACCACGAGAGTTAAAATAGCAAAGGAGGACGTCGAGCATAACGACGTTAAACAATTGCGCTTGTGGGAGGAAACCCATTGTGTTTAGTTAATTTTGTTATTTTGTTTGGTTTTGATTTTTGTGTTTTGCAGGAACCTCACAAGGCGAACAGGGAAGTACCCCTAAATCCCTATACTTTATGCATAATCACATACATTGGGGACAATGTATAACTTAAGTGTGAGGGGATTAGGGAAATCTGATGGAAATTTGGGATACCTTACCTTTTTGAAATTTCTGCTCCCGAAAACTTATCCTTGAACGATTTCAACTTATCAGGAATCATGTGCTTAGGCCGAATAGATAAGATAGGATGCAAGCGTGACTAACTGAATCTTTCTTGGCTGCATATGGTACCTCATGATTTTAATCGATCAATAGGCAAGATGCATAAGGGTTTGATTGATTTTCACATAATTATCTATCAAACATGGGTTGATTATTCTAGAACTTGCTGTGTTAGGCATATAGAGACCACAATCAATGAATTCATGGATCAGGCAGTGAAACACTATGATTCTTGTGAAAAAAAAAGGAGTTTGAAAATAAAATCGTGACTAATGTGAGATGGAGCATAAAATGCACTCACATCTAGAAACAAAAACAAGTGTGAGATGGAGCATAAAATGCACTCACATCTAGAAATGAAACCAAGTGTGAGATGGAGCATAAAATGCACTCACATCTTGAAAAGAAGGCAAGGGTGAGATGGAGCATAAAATGCACTCACCCTAGAACCCCAACCCCATTTTTACCTTCAGATCCTAGGAATTCACACTAAGTGGTGGAGATGTGATACATAGCAAGCTTATGGCAACAAGCACACCTTGTTTTGATTCAAAGAAAAGTAATTGCATCTGGCTGAATTGGTTTGTTAAAAGCAATGAGCACCCGTGTAGTCCAAGGAGTTTCAGCCTTGGAAGGCTTGTCTCCTTGACTATCGATTTAACTTGGGACCATGAGGAATGGTTATTTGCGATCACTCTTGGACAAGAAAAAGGGGAGAAAGAGATGAAAAGGGAAAGGTTACCAAGTCTGAACTAAAGCATGAAATGAACCGGGCCTCATGTAGAGAAAAAGAAAGATTGAAATTCAATAGTTAGTCTCTCTTGTGTTACTTGAGTTTTTGCCTTGCCCGAGGACGGGCAAAGTTTAAGTGTGGGGGGATTTGATGAGACCAAAAAGAACCCTATTTTTATCCCCTAATATTCATTTTTTACATTATTTGGACACTTAAATGCACTCATTACTCTTGTATTTCGATTCAGGGCAATAAGAAGGCAATTGGAAGAAAACAGGGCAAATCGGGTGATTTTGCACAGTTTCGGCGATAGTCAGTAATCTGGGCCTAACTCTCAATTCAGGACTCCGAATTGGACAATTCAAGAAGCATTAGAAATAGGAAAGGAAGGCCCTCAACTTTTATGTTTTGGGTTGTAACAGATTCGGCCCGCATCGAGTACGAAAACGAGCCCAAAGTCGGAGCAAGTTCGCAGCCAGACCCATTTCACAACTTAAGCCGAACTCGCAGAAGTACCTTGAAGCAGCCCAAGTTTTAAGCAGCCCAACTCGAATTCAAGAGTCAAGAGTCCAAATCTCGAATATAATCTCCAAAGAGAGAGTCTTATCAAATCTAAAGTCTTGAATGTAATCCTAGAGAGATAAGAAGATTGAGATTAGATCATTAGATAAAAGATAGGATAGGATTAGTTCAAAGAAGATCAAGACTCTCTAAAGATAAGATGATCTCCTAGAAGGAGTTGGAAAACAGCCATCTCCTTCGGCTATATAAAGAGGGGGGCGAACCAGCTCTAGCATCACTCACTCCAAGATCCAAGAGATCATCAAGAAGACCAAGAAGCTCAAAAAGCAATTCGGCCATGGAGAAGCAAAGCATGGAGATTGCGCAGATCATGAGTAGCCAAGCTTCTTTTTCTGGTTCAAGGGGGGAGGTTCGATTGTGTCATTGTGAGGTCCTGTAGTTAATTTATTTTCTTACTTTTTAATTCAAGTATTCATTGATTCTTGATCATATTTTTTATTGGATGTTAATGTTAATTAGTCTGACAAACTGAATTAATGTTGATTTTTCTACTGCTATCCATGATTTCGGTGATCCGTAATTGTCACAAATACTGGTACAAGTAGCAATTAGGTTAATACCTTTCTGGGTCAATTGTTCGTGATAGCCTTTGACCAATGTATTGACATGGTTTAACCTAAAAGGAATCGATGGAACAAGATTCAATAATTGTAGCTATCTCAATTATTGTTGTTTTGGTTTAATTGTTTTCACAAATCTTAATGCTTTCACTGTTTAACATGGAACGCATCGTACCCAGTTGAGTGGTGATAAGTGTTGATCGAATGCTGGGTTTGGTCAACTGAATTAGGAAGACACAAGGTTTATTATGGTTATCCTAATAAATCTAAGGTTAAATGCTTGAATTGCAAGAATGCTGAAATTTACCTAGGATCGATGGCCAATTGATTCAACCCGAACCCTTGAACTAGAATTCGGTAAGACTGATTTTCTCTTGTTTGTTTAAGTTACTATTTATTTTCTTTTCTTTTAATTTCAGTATTTAAATTCTCTCACTCTTACCCATTCGGCTAAGAGATTATTGATTTGCTCCCTGTGGGATTCGACCTAGAACCACTTTTACTACAAATATTTTATTATGGGACTAGTATTAATTTTGAGGGCTTCGACAACCCGTCACACCCCCTGAAACCCATCAAATGGGATCTATGGGCCCAACACTTACCCTAAGTGGTCCCTGGGCCAAGCCACCTTGTAACACCCAGGGACTGTGGGCAGATGCAAGATTAGCCCATCAGGTATTACCCTCAATGGTCTTACACAAAACCTCTTAGCCCATAATGATCATACACTGCCCGACAAGAGAGGACCTCTCCCTCGGCTGCAAGGAACAGTGTTGCACTCTCTACTTCTATGGATCCCGGGAATTAAAACCTTCTTGCAAACATTTTAGAAACCATAATATATATACTTTTATATCTCATATAAAAGTAACTTTCTAGTTTTGTCCATCAATCTCCAAGGTCCAGGGCAATACTGGAAATCTGGTCCAGTTCAAAGATTCAATTAATCCTACACTGTATGTGCCTAGGGTCTCACCCTGGTAGCTGAGATAGGCCACCCCAACCGACTTGGTGGCACCACAGTGTCAACCTTATAGGTCTCCCCAGACCGACCCACTGGCTGTGAACATTCTAAACTAACACGAGTCTCATTAAGTGTCCACTTTTAGGGTATTACACAGAAACATACCAAGGGAACATGAATCAAATATGCACTTTTATTCATTTACAATAAACTCATAAAGTACATCATTTTGATTGAAGCTAAGGGCATACAAAATTGTCTAACAGCTTGCTCTACCCGATTTGGGTCGTTCGGTCCAATTAGTATTCACACAGCCCATTCCAATCTAGTACAAGCCGATCTGGGTCGACCCAAATCCAAAATAGACCCCGGGCAGGATGGTTCGGTACCCCTTGCTTTACCCAGTTTGGGTCATCCGATCCAACTAGTATTCACATAGCCTGACCCAGTACAAACCAATTCGGGTTGACTTGAATCCAAAATAGACCCCAGGCGGGATGGTTCAGTACCACTTGCTCTATCTATTTTGGGTTGTCCAGTCCAACCAACATTCACACAACTCGACTTAACCCGGTACAAGCCGATCTAGGGCGACCCAAATCCAAAACAGTTTCGGGCAGGATGGTTTGGTATCCGCTTGCTTTGCCCAGTCTGGACCATTTGGTCAACCAATATCCACACAACCTGACCCGAATCTAGACTGACCCATTTTACTTATGTTCACTTGGTCTAGGTTAATCGGTTCGGTCTCAAACCTGTGCACAAGTCTGATATGGTCCGGCCCAAGTAAAACCACCATTGACTAAGCCAGTCTAGTCCGATCGGACTGATCTAGATCTAAATGGTTCAACCACCCTTAATATGATTAGCTCAAAGATAATCCAATTATATAGTTCTACTTGGTCTGTTTGGTTTGACCTTAAGTGGTTCGGTCAAACCCGAAATCCGAACATAGTTAAATGGATTTGCCGCTTATGTAAAAATAACATGCATGAAATGTGATTAGAACCTTCACCACTTATTAAATAGTAACTACAATTACCACCAAGCTATGACCAACTTATTTGTTAAGGGAGAGTTTATTTTTTAAGTCCATAAATATAAGATTAATGGGTTTGGGCGGATTGAATTTGATTAAAGTGGGTTTGGGTTGAAACAAAGCTATTTAATATTATATAACTTGGTCATTAATGGGTTCGTAGGTTAGATGTCTCAACCCAATGTGCCCAATTGCCACCACTACCTATTGACAACCAGAAACGAAAACCAAATTTTTTTCTAAGAGATAATGTTTATGTAGTGGTGGTTTAGGCAACTTTTTCAAGCCCATTGTGGGTCTTGTTAGAGGTGGTAGTACTGTAGTAATATGATGCATGTGAGACCCACCGGTATAATGCAAAGAACCAGCCCTTACGAGTAATGCCAAGAAACCAACTCAAGTATTAGATCATTGCGTATAATGAACTTACTATCTTGTTTTCATGAATCTACTAGGTCCTTTTTAGGGTTGTATGATTTCATGAATCTACCTAACTCCATCTAATGACCCTTTAATGGGTCAAGTCGATCCATAGTGATATATTCAGTTCGGATCAGGTAGGCATAAGGATGTAAGCACATTTAATAGGTACTTAAAAATTTCTTGTCACCTCTCTCTTAATATACCCCCAACCTACCCTTGAAAAAAAGATTAAAATCCATTTTTGACACTTGCCAGTATATTTATCACATGCTCACATGGAACGTATGAAGGGATGAGAGATCCATCGTATGGACGCCCAGATCTTGTGGAATAAGGGGGCGAATTTCAAAAATTTTTCTCTCCCTTTAATTGGGAATCGCATTCCCTATTTTAGAAAAACATATTTTTTAAGGATCAATCTTGAACCATGAACCAAACCAGATCTAAACCAAAAGGAGTAGGAGGGAGGTTGTACCTGATACGGAGAAACAGTATCTCCCAATGGAGGTGTTCACGCCCAAGGAAGGATCCAAAATCTGCTCCCACTAAAGATGGCACAATGCAGGATGGAGCAGAATCAACAATGTTCTTCCAAAAGAACTTGACCCTTCGCAAGAATCAACTGGATGGCTTGTGAGAACAGCTCCAATCAATCTTTTCCCAAAATATTGGTATCAAGATCAGATCTTGATTTCTCCCAAGAACTGGAGATCGAACTGAAGGTAATGGCGGCGGCAGTACGGAGGCGGCAAGAGAGTATTCGCAAGGTGCAGAATACTCTCTTCTTGTGATTTCAGCACTCAAGTGGATTTTTTATTATGTCTCTTCTAAAAGCTGTCGCCCTCTCCTTCTTTGTTAACCTAAAAGATCAACTCCTAATCCAATTAGGAGTTGCTTATCCAAATCATATTAGGATCAGCCCTATCTTTAGGTGATAAGGATAAACCCTTATTTTATCTGCAGATTAGATTAGCTTTCTCCTAATCTTATTAGGAGGTTTCTAGATCTGAATCACATTCAGACATGGACTCTCTGAGTGGATAGGGTCAAGACCCTATCCTATCTGCTAATCCATCTCAGAATTCGCCCCATGATTAACTAATCAAATAGCCCAGTTCGAAATGGGCTTTAGGCCCATTAAGCTCATGTACACACTTAACCTTCCTAACTGCTGCCCAGTTGGGCTTCCTTGTATGGCGTGGGACCCAAACATTGATCTACACTTCAGCCACATGGGTTCAGCCCAGCCTTTGTTACAAGGCCTAGCCAAATACACTATTATGGACAGTGCACCCCCTGAAACCATCTTATGGGCTATATGGGCCCATCACTTACCCTAAGTGGTCCCTGCGCCAAACCACCTTGTAACATGCAGGGACTGTGGGCAGATGCAAGATTAGCCCATCAGGTATTATCCTCAATGGTCTTACACTTAACCTCTCAGCCCATAATGATCATACACTACCCGACAAGAGAGGACCTCTCCCTCGGTTACAAGGAACAGTGTTGCACTCTCTACTTATATGGATCCCGGGAATTAAAACCTTCTTGCAAACATTTTAGAAACCATAATATATATACTTTTATATCTCATTACAAAATATACTTTGCAAAACAAATCTCAACGGTTGAAATCGGCTGCCGGTAGTCTTGGTTTCCATCAGTGAGAGTGCATCCCCGATCATTACCTTTGTCCGACAAAGGGGCTGATCCTGTCACTATGATCACCCAATCAGATGAATTCTCAGACTGTCCCAACATACCTAGGTTTTGACCCCCGCTAAGGATCTCACTGATTGGTACATCAAAGACAGCCCAATCCGACACCCAGTGCAATATCACAATCGAGTCTAGGGGTCGGGTGTAACTTTCTAGTTTTGCCCATCAATCTCCAAGGTCCAGGGCTATATCGGAAATCTGGTCCAGTTCAATGATTCAATTAATCCTACACTGTATGTGCCTAGGGTCTCACCCTGGCAGTTGAGACAGGCCACCCCAACCGACTTGGTGGCACCACAGTGTCAACCTTATCGGGATTGGTCTCCCCAGACCGACCCACTAGCTGTGAACATTCTAAACTAACACGAGTCTCGTTAAGTGTCCAGTTTAAGGGTATTACATAGAAACATACCAAGGGAACATGAATCAAATATGCACTTTTATTCATTTACAATAAACTCATAAAGTACATCATTTTGATTGAAGCTACGGGCATACAAAACTGTCTAACAGCTTTCATTTGCACCTAGGTCCAATCAGGTACTAGGCGGAGTCCCATGCTTTCTATGTGTTTCTCAAACACTTTCTGTGATAGTGGCTTTGTCAATGGGTCTGCTACATTTTCCGCTGGCGCTACCTTCTGAATCAGGACGTCCCCTCTACCAACAATCTCCCGCAGTATGTGGTACTTCCTCTCGATGTGCTTCGACTTCTAGTGGGCTCGTGGCTCCTTAGCCTGAGCAATGGCTCCATTGTTCACACAACAATGGGATAGGTGATGTGCTAGACGGAACTACTCCCAACTCGTGAACGAACTTCTTCATCCATACGGCTTCTTTGGCAGCCTCACTTGTGGCAATGTACTCGGCCTCGGTCGGGGAGTCTGCAGTGGAGCCCTGTTTGCTACCTTTCCAACAAACAGCACACGATCCTATCATGAAAACATATCCAGTTGTAGACTTTCTATCATCTACATCCGACTGGAAATCGGCATCTGTATACCCTTGGATCTGTAGTGAGCTACCGTCGAATACTAGACAAAACTCTTTTGTCCTTCAAAGGTACTTAAGTATGTTTTACACAGCAATCCAGTGCTCCTGCCTTGGGTTGGCCTGAAATTTGCTTACTACACTCACTGCCTGAGCAATGTCAGGATGAGTGCACAGCATGGCATACATGATGCTCCCTACGACAGAGGCATAGGGAACATCTTTCTTGCCATCAATCTCCTCAGAAGTCTTGGGAGACATCTTCTTGGAGAGAGTGACTCCGTGCCTGAAAGGAACATTTCCTTTCTTGGAGTTTTCCATGCTGTATCTGTTGACTATTTTGTCAATGTAAGCAGATTGGGATAATCCTATTATCCGCTTTGATCTATCTCTATAGAGTCGAAGACCTAGTATATAAGAGGCTTCTCCAAGATCTTTCATGGAGAATTGTTGTGAAAGCCATATTTCACCGTAGTTAACATTCCTACATCATTCCCAATGAGTAGAATGTCATCTACATACAGAACCAAGAAGGTAACCTTATATCCACTGTATTTCGTATAGACACAGGGTTCATCCGAATTCTGCTCGAAATCAAACGATTTGACAGTAGAGTCAAAACGAATGAAGCCTTGCGACTGCTGCATATAGATATCTTCAGTAAGATCTCCATTCAGGAATGCAGTTTTGACATCCATCTGCCAAATCTCATAATCATGGTATGCTGCTACAGCTAGCAGGATCCTAATGGATTTAAGCATGGCCACAGGCAAAAAGGTTTCCTCATAATCGATGCCCTCTTTCTAAGTGTACCCTTTCGCCACCAGACGAGCTTTGAAGGTCTCAACCTTACCATCGGGGCCCTTCTTCCTCCTGTAAATCCATTTGCAACCAATTGCTTTTACCCGGGAGGGCGGATCTACTAGAGTCCAGACTCCATTGATCTCCATTGTGTCCATCTCTGCTCTCATGGCCTTCACCCACTTCTGGGAGTCTATGTCCAACATAGCTTCCGCGTAAGTCACGGAGTCCTCCTCACTAATCCAGGTTTCCACCAGGTAACTATCCTGGTCATATTCATAACGGACTGGTGGCCTGGATACCCGAGTGTATCTTCTAGGTTGGTCACTACCTGGAACTTGTGGGACATCTCCCACTACTCCTGAGCTCTCCTCATCAAGAACAATTTCCTGACGATGGGTGTCCAGGATGTAATCGGTTTCCAAGATTGCGCATTTCGACTGTAGAACAATTTCTGCTCACTTGGGTCGTAGAATAGATAACCTACCTTTTGGGTAGCCTACAAATAGGCAACGGCAGGTCTTGAATTCCAACTTGTCTGCACTCATTCTTTTAACGTGTGCTGGACAACCCCAAATGTTCAAGCGTCTGACACTTGGTTACTTTCCGGTCCAAAGTTCATATGGAGTATTCGGAACCAATTTGGTTGGAACCCGATTCAACACGTAAATCGTAGTCTCTAATGCGTAACCCCAAAACGATGTGGGTAACTCTGAGTGTATGAGAAACGGCCGGACCATATCCAATAAGGTCCTATTCCTCCTCTCTGAAACACCGTTAAGTTGTGGTGTCGCAAGAGGAGCTAACTGGGATACTATCCCATTGTCCTTTAAGTAGTCCCTGAATTCGTCAGAGAGATACTCCCCACCTCGATCTGATCAAAGGGCTTTAATTTCTCTCCCTAACTGTTTCTCGACCTCTTGTCTGAACTCTTTGAACTTTTCAAAGGATTCAGACTTGTGTCTCATTAGGTACACGTAACCATATCGTGAAAAATCATCTGTGAAGGTGATGAAATACACGTGTTGGTTCTGTGTCCTAACATTCAGGGAACCACATACATCAGTATGTATTAGGTCAAGTGTGCCTGTACATCTTTCAGGCTTACCGTTAAATGGTCGTTTCGTCATCTTGCCTCATAGGCAAGGCTCACAGGTGGGAAGATCTTCTACAGTTAGAAAATCTAAAGGACCATCCTTTACCAACCTTGTGATTCGGTCAACACCGATGTGGCCAAGTCGGTAATGCCACAAACACGTGGGATTAACTATATTACGGGCTCTCTTCTTGGGGATTTTAGCCGATGTAGTTTCGGTTATGTTAGTTTATAGAGAAGGATGTAGAACATAGAAACTGTTCTCCAGTTCCCCGTATGCGATGAATATGTTGTTTCATTTAATAGTAATCATATTACTAAAGAAGACAGAATAACCATCTGCACACAGTTTTGAAACAGAAATCAAATTTCTCCTTAAATTTTGTACATAAAGGCAATCTTTCAGTACAATCGTTCATTCTCTAAAAAATAACTCCACCGTTCCTATGGCCGCGGCTGCAACAGTTGCATTAGTCCCCAAGTAGGGTGTGACTTCTCCTTCACTCAGCCTTCTGCTTACCTTGAACCCCTGCAGTGAGTTACACGCATGAGTTGAAGCCCCGGAGTCAATACACCAGGACACAGAAACTACCAATAAATTGGTTTCTATAACACAAGTTTCGAAATTACCTTTCTTGGATTCTAGGTAGGTAGGACAGTTCCTTTTCCAGTGGCCGGTCTTCTTGCAAAAATGATAGGCATCTGATGCCTTGTCCTTCCTCTGTTTCTTGGGTTTGGTAGCCTTCTTTTGGGGCTTTCTCTTTGCCTTCCTTTTCTTGCCTGATTTGCCAGTTTCAACAAGCATGGCAATGGGCTCATCCTTTTTAATCAATTCTTCGGCCATCTACAACATGTTGCTGAGTTCCTGCAAGCTGGCGTTCAGCTTGTTCATGTTGTAGTTCATGATGAATGGATTAAAGGATGGAGGCAGAGAGTTGAGAATAGCATCGATCTGTGTTACCGGATCCAGCCCGGATCCAAGAGCCTCCAGTTCGTTGATACAGCCCATCATCCGAAAACAATGGTCGTGAACTTGTTGGCCCTTGGACAACTGCGCAGTCATGAACTGTTTCAAGACCTTCTGCCGAGTAGAACGATTTTGCTCTTCGTACATTGTCTTCAGACTGTCCAGTACATCCTTAGCAAATTTGATTTGATCGAACTACCTCTGAATTGGATTGTCTAAAGAGGCAATGATATAGCAGCGGGCAAGGGAGTTTTCTCCTCCCATTCTTGGTATTCTCTTCTCCGGGCCTCGGAAGCCCTATCTCCCGGACGATCCGGGGCAGGATTCTTGGCTACCTTATCCAACTTTTCAGAGGTTAAGACCAACATAAGGTTCTTGTACCAGTCGGCATAGTTTGGGCCTATCAACTTGTTGTCATCAAGCAATTTTGCAATGATCCACTTGCCATTTTCTGATAAAAGAGCAAACATCAGTCCACAACCTCATTTGATTCATGTTCATTTCATAGATATGGATTTTAATCTATGTTCCATTTCCATTTATTCATCTCTGAGATTTCCCTCCATTCTCAGTGACGGAGACTATGGGTCATCTCTGGAAATGTGGGAAATCACATAGGGTGCATGGAGCCAACTGTTTCAGCTGCATAACCCCACCACCTTGCTATGAAGGATCAAATCCACTCATCATATGAATTTTCCCTTTGGCCTCTGTCATACAAGGTTTAGAGCCGTTTTCAGGTAAACATTTCTATCCAGTGAGTGCTTACCCATCATATTCGTGAATGCCAAGATACCGTGAGAGAGTTTCCATTTCCTGGTGAAGCCCCTCCCACATCGGTCTATGACGCCCCTATCATCTTATGAAACACTCAGACAATCCCAACAGCAAATGGATAACCTATTTTCTGGTGCGTTTCCTCATTACTGAAGGACTCATCCTCATGCTAATGAAGGAAGACCTTTAGAGAGTTCATCATATGAATCTCCCTATCACATGCACTCATATTAGCTGGAGGGAACAGTTAATTACGCCCTAGTTTGATCTAGGTCAAACCAAAATGGCTCCCACTGACTTTCATAAAGTCAGATTTCGGTGGGCCTAATTCAGCTAGGGTTCTGCACGTAATCTCTTGATGAGGTGTGGGGCCCACCACTGAGGGAGGTCATCCAATGACCAAAAGGGACACCATGGCAATGATGTGTATTCAGCCATGGTGTGCGCAAGAGCCAGTGTCGATTGAGCATGGGCCAAGCACTTTTGGCCCATGTACGTAGCACATCACACATCCATACATCTAATGCAGGGATAAATTGATCCAATCAATTAATCATCTGTAAGGCCCATTTGAAGCCCATTTTAAATCCATAATATTAACCATTAATTTTATCTAGGTATATGGGCCGAATGGTTCAGCCCATACAGCTTTGTGTTAAGTGGACTTTTAGCAGTTTTAACTATTTAAAATTGGGCCTTTATAGGTTTGGCCGAATTAACCATTTAATTAAACATCAATCCTCAGGCCCATTAGTGGGAAAATTAGGACTGACTTTCAGCCTTGATTAAACCCTAGATTCGGTCCAAACAGTTTGAACCAATCTTGGTTCGAATGGGTTTAGGGTTTGATCCTTAATTAAATCTTTAATTCAGTAAAATAATATGAAATTAAATACTAATAAAAGAAAAGCAAGAATCAGTCAAGCTAGGGCTGTTCATACAATCCATCCTGCAAAACTGAGGTTAGATCACAGATTGCAGTTTCACAAACTGCAAATCGCAGATAGCGATTCTCCCATCTGCAAAATCTCCTTCTCTGCGAAATCTCCTTTTCTGCGCCGCCATCTTCGATCCAAAATAAAATAAATAGAAATCCTATTTCTATTAATAATTACATCAGATCGAATACCTAATACATTGAGTCTAGAAAATAAAAAAAAATTATTTACAGACCAAATGTAATGAATAAATCAAGAAACTGCAAATCTTGTAGGTTCCCTGCACAAACCAAGAATTCGATCTCCTCTTGTACGAACAGCCCATAAATCAAGAAAATCATAAAGAATAGTTCTAAATTATATAATCATATTTATATAAAATTATTTTCAGATTATTCACCCATTTATTTTGGGAACAAATTTCCCAAAACCCATATCTGTGCAAATCAGGTAGAACACCTTCTGCCCATTTGCGCAGGTTCAGATCTGAAACAAATTGGTTCAAGATTTGAACCTGGCTCGGATACCACTGAAGGGATGAGAGATCCATTGTATGGATGCCCAGATCTTGCGGAATAAGGTGGCGAATTTCAATCTTGAACCATGAACCAAACCAGATCTGAACCAAAAGGAGTAGGAGGGAGGATGTACCTGATACGAAGAAACAGTATCTCCCAATGGAGGTGTTCACGCCCAAGGAAGGATCCAAAATCTGCTCCCACTGAAGATGGCACAATGCAGGATGGAGCAGAATCAACAATGTTCTTCCAAAAGAACTTGACCCTTCGCAAGAATCAACTGGATGGCTTGTGAGAACAGCTCCAATCAATCTTTTCCCAAAATATTGGTATCAAGATCAGATCTTTATTTCTCCCAAGAACTGGAGATCGAACTGAAGGTAATGGCAGCGGCAGTAAGGTGAAGGGATGAGAGATCCATCCTATGGACGCCCAAAGATTGCGGAATAAGGGGCGAATTTCAAAAATTTTTCTCTCCCTTCAACTGGGAATCGTATTCCCTATTTAGAAAATCATATTTTCAAGGATCAATCTTGAACCATAAACTGAACCAGATCTGAACCAAAAGGAGTGGGAGAGGATTATACCTGATACGGAGAAATACTTTCTCCCAATGGAGGTGTTCACACCCAATGAAGGATCCAAAATCTGCTCCCACTGAAGATGGCGCAGTGAAGGATGGAGCAGAATCAGCAATGTTCTTCAAAAGAACTTGACCCTTCACAAGAATCAACTGGACGACTTGAGTACAGCTCCAACCAATCTTTTCCCTAAAAGATTGAAATCAAGATCCAATCTTGATTGCTCCCAAGAACTGGAGATCAAACTGAAGGAATGGCAAAAGCAGGAAGGTGGCGGAAGGAGAGAATTCGCAGTATGCAGGAAATCTCTCAATCTCTCTTTCTTCAAAGAGAAGAATGCTATGGATGTTGTTGTGTAGTAGGCTGCCGCCCCCTTCCCCTTTTATAATCTCAAAAGGGATCAGCTCCTAATCAGATTAGGAGCTGCTAATCCAAATCATATTTGGGTTAGAAGTCCCTTAGTGATAAGGGATAACCCTTATCTTATCTGTAGATAAGATCAGCTGTCTCCTAATCTAATTAGGAGGTTTCAGATCTAAATCCCATTTAGATCTTGGACTCTCTGAGTGGATAGGGTCTAAGCCCAATCCTTTCAGCTGACCCTCTTTAGAATTCGCCCCCTTTAAATGACTGATCAAATCAGCCCAGTTCGAAATGGGCTTAAGGCCCATTTAAGGTTATGTACTCAAAAGGCTTCCAAATTGCTGCCCAGTTGGGCTTCCTTGTATGGCGTGGGACCCAAGCATTGATCTACACATCAGCCACATGGGTTCGGCCCAGCCTTTGTTACAAGGCCTGGCCGAATACATTGTTAATGACAGTGCACCCCCTGAAACCCATGAAATGAGCTCTATGGGCCCAACACTTACACTAAGTGGTCCCTGGGCCAAGCCACCTTGTAACACCCAGGGACTGTGGGCAGATGCAAGATTAGCCCATCAGGTGTTATCCTCAATGGTCTTACACTTAACCTCTCAGCCCATAATGATCATACACTGCCCGACAAGAGAAGACCTCTCCCTCGGCTGCAAGGAACAGTGTTGCACTCTCCACTTATATGGATCCCGGGAATTAAAACCTTCTTGCAAACAATTTAGAAACCATACATATATACTTTTATATCTTATATAAAATATATTTTGCAAAACAAATCTCAACGGATGAAATCGGCTGCCGGCAGTCTTGGTTTCCATCAGTGAGAGTGCATCCCCGATCATTACCTTTGTCCGACAAAGGGGCTGATCCTGTCACTATGATCACCCACTCAGATGAATTCTCGGACTGTCCCAACATACCCAGGTTTTGACCCCCGCTAAGGCTCTCACTGATTGGTACATCAAAGACAGCCCAATCCGACACCTAGTGTAGTATCATAATCGAGTCTAGGGGTCGGGTGTAACTTTCCAGTTTTGCCCATCAATCTCCAAGGTCCAGGGCAATACTGGAAATCTGGTCCAGTTCAAAGATTCAATTAATCCTACACTGTATGTGCCTAGGGTCTCACCCTGGCAGCTGAGACAAGCCACCCCAACCGACTTGGTGGCACTACAGTGTCAGCCTTGTCAGGATAGGTCTCCCCAGACTGACCCACTGGCTGTGAACATTCTAAACTAACACGAGTCTCATTAAGTGTCCAGTTTAAGGGTATTACACAGAAACATACCAAGGGAACATGAATCAAATTTGTATCTTTATTCATTTACAATAAACTCATAAAGTACATCATTCTGATTGAAGCTAAGGGCATACAAAACTGTCTAACATAAGGAGGCGGCAAGAGAGTATTCGCAGGGTGCAGAATACTCTCTTCTTGTGATTTCAGCATTCAAGTGGATTTTTTATTATGTCTCTTCTAAAAGCTGTCGCCCTCTCCATCTTTGTTAACCTAAAAGATCAGCTCCTAATCCAATTAGGAGTTGCTTATCCAAATCATATTAGGATCAGCCCTATCTTTAGGTGATAAGGATAAACCCTTATTTTATCTGCAGATTAGATTAGCTTTCTCTTAATCTTATTAGGAGGTTTCTAGATCTGAATCACATTCAGATATGGACTCTTTGAGTGGATAGGGTCAAGACCCTATCCTATCTGCTAATCCATCTCAGAATTCGCCCCATGATTAACTAATCAAATAGCCCAGTTTGAAATGGGCTTTAGGCCCATTAAGCTTATGTACTCACTTAACCTTCCTAACTACTGCCCAGTTGGGCTTCCTTGTATGGCGTGGGACCCAAACATTGATCTACACATCAGCCACATGGGTTCAGCCCAGGCTTTGTTACAAGGCCTGGCCGAATACACTGTTATGGACAGTGCACCCCCTACAACCCATCTTATGGGCTCTATGGGCCCAACACTTACCCTAAGTGGTCCCTGGGCCAAGCCACCTTGTAACACCCAGGGACTGTGGGCAGATGCAAGATTAGCCCATCAAGTATTATCCTCAATGGTCTTACACTTAACCTCTCAGCCCATAATGATCATACGCTGCCCGACAAGGGAGGACCTCTCCCTCGGCTGCAAGGAACAGTGTTGCACTCTCTACTTATATGGATCCCGAGAATTAAAACCTTCTTGCAAACATTTTAGAAACCATAATATATATACTTTTATATCTCATATAAAATATACTTTGCAAAACAAATCTCAACGGTTGAAATCGGCTGCCGGCAGTCTTGGTTTCCATCAGTGAGAGTGCATCCCCGATCATTACCTTTGTCAGACAAAGGGGCTGATCCTGTCACTATGATCACCCACTCAGATGAATTCTCAGACTGTCCCAACATACCCAGGTTTTGACCCCCGCTAAGGATCTCACTGATTGGTACATCAAAGATAGCCCAATTCGACACCCAGTGCAGTATCATAATCGAGTCTAGGGGTCGGGTGTAACTTTCCAATTTTTCCCATCAATCTCCAAGGTCCAGGGCAATACTAGAAATCTGGTCCAATTCAAAGATTCAATTAATCCTACACTGTATGTGCCTAGGGTCTCACCCTGGCAGTTGAGACCGGCCACCCCAACTGACATGGTGGCACCACAGTGTCAACCTTACAGGATAGGTCTCCCTAGACCGACCCACTGGCTTTGAACATTCTAAACTAACACGAGTCTCATTAAGTGTCCAGTTTAAGGGTATTACACAGAAACATACCAAGGGAACATGAATCAAATATGCACTTTTATTCTTTTACAATAAAATCTTAAAGTACATCATTCTGATTGAAGCTATGGGCATACAAAACTGTTTAACAACGTACTTACTAAAATGTCGGTTGCATAAAATTAAATTAACTGAACCAAATATGTAAGTTGTGATTTTGTCACGATTAATAATTGTGTTGGGATTGATTCTTGATGCTTCCAACGTTTTCAAACTGATAGAGACCCGAGTGTTAGACAGTGTATGCCCATAGCTCCAATCAGAATGATGTACATTATGACATTTAATGTAAATGAATAAAGTACATATTTGATTCATGTTATTATGGTGTGTTTCTGTGTAATACTCTTAAACTGGACACATATGAGACTCGTGTTAGTTTAGAATCTTCACAGCCAATGGATAGATTTGGGGAGATTTATCCTGCCAAGGCTGACACTGATGTGCCGCCAAGTTGGTTGGGGTGGCTTGTCTCAACTACTAGAGTGAGACCTGAGGTACATGTAGTGTGGGTTTTCTTGAAACCCTGAATTGGACCAGAATTCCAGTATTGCCTTGGACCTTTGAGATTGATGGGAAAAATTGGAATGTTACACCTGACCCCTAGACTCGATTATGATACTTCACTAGGTGTCGGATTGGGCTGTCTTTGATATGCCAATTAGTGAGATCCTTAGAGGGGGTCAAAACCTGGGTATGTTGGGATAGTCCAAGAATTCATCTGAGTGGGTGATCATAGTGACAGGATCAGCCCCTTTGTCGGACAAAGTGAATGATCGGGGATGCACTCTCTCTGATGGAAACCAAAACTGCCGGTAGTTGATTTCAATCGCTGAAATTTGTTATGCAAAATATATTTATATAGAGATATACATATATATACATATATATATATATATATATATATATTATGGTTTCAAAATGTTTGCAAATGGTTTTAATTCTCGGGATCCATTTGAGTAGAGAGTTCAACACTGTTCCTAGCAGCCGAGGGAGAGGTCATCTCTTGTCGGGCTGTGTTTGATCATTATGGGCTGAGAGGTTAAGTGTAAGACCATTGAGGGTAATACCTGATGGGCTAATCTTGCAACTGCCCATAGTCCTTGGGTTTTTATAAGGTGGCTTGACCCAAGGACCACTTAGTGTAAGTGTTGGGCCCATTAAGAGCATTTGGTGATGGGCTCAGGGGTTCACTGTCTTTGACAGTGAATTCGGCCAGGCCTTGTAATAGAGGCTGGGCTGAACCCATGTGGCTGATGTGTAGATCAATGTTTAGGTCCTACGCCATACAATGATACGCAACTAGGCAGCAGTTTGGAGAATGAATGAGCACATGGACTTAATAGGCCTAAAGCCCAATTCGAACTGGTTTAATATGATTAATTAAAGAGGGGCAGTTCTGGGATATGGATCAGCAGATAGGATAAGGGATTATCCCTATCCACTAATGAGATTATGTGGGATGATCTTTATCTACAGATAAGATAAGGGATTATCCTTATCTCTTAAAGAGAGTCTAGATCTAAATACAAGATTTGGATTAGGAAACTCCTAATAAGATTAGGAGAAGCTCTCTTTAAGGCTATAAATAGAGGAGGAGGGTGAACCCCAGTTCATCCTCAGTCTTACAAATACAAGAGAGAAGATAGTTGCAGTTGGACTGACGCCATCTTCTGCTCTTGCCTCCTTCTATTGCTACTGCCATTGCCATTTCGATCTCCACCTATAGAAGCGATCAAGAAAGGTTCTTGATATCAGTTTCTGGTGAAAAACCGATCTGAAGTTGTGCTCACTCACCCACCATCGAATTCTTGCTGAAGAGTTTGGTTCTTGCTGAAGAACCACCTGCTGATTTTGCTCCACCCTACGTTGTGTCATCTTCAGTGGGAGCAGTCTTTGGTGTTTTCCTTGGGTGTAAACACCTTCGTTGGGAGTTACTGCTACTCTGTATTAAGTATATCCCTCTCATACCTTTTGGTTTCTGAATTGGTCTAGTTTAGGGTTCAAGATTGACCCTTGAAAATGCAGTTTTCTAAAACAGAGAATGTGTTTCCCACATGGGAGAGAAAAATTTTTTGAAATTTCGCCGAACCTACCTACAGGGTTTGGCCATCCATATGATGGATTTCTCATCCCTTCAGTGGTATCAAAGTCAGGTTCAAATCTTGAACCGAAATTGATCAGATCTGAAACTGTGCAAAAAGGTAGAAGGCATTCTACCCGATTTGCGCAGATAAGAGATTTTCTGGAAAATCGGTTACCAGATTAAGGGCTATTGATCTGAAATTAAATCTTTATAAATCTGAATTGTATTTAGATTGGTTCTTTATATTTCTCTTGATTTATGGGTTGTTCATATGGTGAAGATCGAAGTCTTTAATGGTACAAGAAATTTGTGCTTTCCAGTTCTTTTACTTTTGGTCTGATGAGAATAAAATCTATCATATTTTATCCCCTAATATTCTGTCTTTTATAGTGAATTAGTACTTAATTAGACTGATATTTCTTGTATTTCGGTTCAGGGCATGAAAGAAGGCATCAGGAGCAAAGAAAGACTAATCGGATGATTTTTCACAGTTTTGACATCGTTTAGTAATCTGGGCCTAACTCGCGTATCCGAACTCCGATTGGGCTGATTCAAGACCCAAAGGAAATATAAGAGAAAACGCCACAACTTTCATGTTTTGGGCTTTCGCAGAGTCAGCACGCATCAAAGTCAAATCTGGGCCTGAAGTCGGGGCAAATTCGTAGGAAGGCCCAATCCGCAGCTGAAGCCCAACTTGCAAAAAAACCTGGCTGAAGCCCAATTCGCAGAGGAGGTTTAATACGAATCCAAAAACAAGAAACTGAGAGGATTCCTTCTAGATCTAAATTCTTGATGTAATCTTAGAAAGATAAAGGGATTGAGTTCATTAGATAAAGAGATAAGAGTAGGATTAGAATAGGACTTTCTATTCTTGTAAGATAAACTTCAAGAGGAAGTAGGAGACCACCCCCTCCCCTTTAAGCTATATAAAGGGGGGGGTGTACTAGTTTGAGGCATCACTCAATCTCTGGGGGGATCACGAATTGCATTGAGAAATCAGCCAAGAGAGGAGAAAAGAAGTCAAGAAACAGAGGGAAGAAGATCAAGAATTCAAGAAATCTCAAGAAGAAGGTGGCGGCGATAAGAAGAGATCTCAGCACCATGGGCGAATTCAAGAGTTCTTTCTTTCGCTTTATTTGCTTTAATTTTCTTATCATGAACAGATTTGTTTCTTGCTAGGGCTGTGGAAAGCCTAACCATGTTAATGAATATATTTTTATCTTTATGATTTATCCAAGATTGTGATTTCCATATAGTCTATGAATTATTGTGCTTAATGCAATTAAGAGCTTGGCCACCTCTTAATTCATTTGTGTTATGTGAATGAATCGAGAGAGGATTTCGCATAATCGACTGAATAATTCATAGTGTGAATTGAATGGTATATAGAGATATATATACATGATTCATCTGAACTTAATGGTTTTTCTTGGACTTAATGCACTTCCATCTTGAGAGCTCTACTCGAGAGATCGAAGGGTTACCTGATGGGCGTAGGTTTAGTATATCTTGAGAGAGAATATTAAATAAAATTGGGAAGACCTCAGCTTATGGGAATGACAAATAATCTTGGTTAATGAAACCCATTAATATTCATTACATTGGTTAGGTGGACCTAAAAGTCCTAGCGATTTCATCCGTTGCATATTCGGTTAGTGATCACCCTTGCTCTATTTTCTTTTTCTAGTTTTTATTTTCAGTAGTTCTTGCTCAAAACTGAATTTCGATTGTCCAAGTAATTAGGGAAGACTGTGGTTCTAATACTTATTTTGTTAAATCCCCGTGGGAACGATATTTTATACTACTTGATAACTAGTGCACTTGCTAGGGTTATATATTTATAGCTATCATGGTCTGTAATTAATTTTTTTTTTTAATTTTTAGATTCAATGTATAGGAATTCGATTTGATGTAATATTAATAGAAAATTAGGGTTTTTTCTATTTTATTTCAATCAAGATCGAAGCTGATTGTGTAGAAGGAAGGATTTTCGCAGATTAGGGTTCGCCCATCTGTGATTTGTAGTTTGAGAAACTGCAAGCTGTGAAGTAACCTTGGTTTTGCAGGGTAGCAGATCTACAAACAGCCCTTGTATTGATTCTTGATTGTCTTTATCAGTAATTTAATTTCAAATCATAATCTTGAATTAAATCTTGAATTAAAAATCAAACCCTAGACCCATTCGAACCAGATTGAACCAAACTGGTTTTTCCAAATCTGTGGTTTGATGGGGGCTATTCTCAGCCCTAATTTTTCACTCTTGGGTCCAGGGGTTGATGGTTAATTGCAAGATGCAATTCAGCCCACACCTGTAAAGCCCAATTTTAATGTATTAAAACTGCTTAAGCCCATTAACTACATAAAAGCTATATGGGCCGAACTACTCTTTGCTATTCAGCCCATATACCTGAAGGGGATGAGAGATCCATCCTATGGACGCCCAAAGATTGCGGAATAAGGGGCGAATTTCAAAAATTTTATCTCTCCCTTCAACTGGGAATCGTATTCCCTATTTAGAAAATCATATTTTCAAGGATCAATCTTGAACCATAAACTGAACCAGATCTGAACCAAAAGGAGTGGGAGAGGATTATACCTGATACGGAGAAATACTATCTCCCAATGGAGGTGTTCACGCCCAAGGAAGGATCCAAAATCTGCTCCCACTGAAGATGGCGCAGTGAAGGATGGAGCAGAATCAGCAATGTTCTTCAAAAGAACTTGACCCTTCGCAAGAATCAACTGGACGGCTTGTGAGTACAGCTCCAATCAATCTTTTCCCAAAAGATTGAAATCAAGATCCAATCTTGATTGCTCCCAAGAACTGGAGATCGCACTGAAGGAATGGCAATGGCAAGAAGGTGGCGGCAGAAGAGAATTCGCAATATGCAGGAAATCTCTTAATCTCTCTTTCTTAAAGAGAAGAATGCTTTTGACAGTTGATTCTTGGTCCTGGTCCAAGCCACCTTGTAACACCCAGGGACTGTGGGCAGATGCAAGATTAGCCCATCAGGTATTATCCTCAATGGTCTTACACTTAACCTCTCAGCCCATAATGATCAAACACTGCCCGACAAGGGAGGACCTCTCCCTCGACTGCAAGGAACAATATTGCACTCTCTGCTTACATGGATCCTGGGAATTAAAACCTTTTGCAAATCATTTCAAAACCATAACATATATATATCTTTATATATTTTGCAAAACAAAATCTCAACAATTGAAATCGGTTGCCGGCAGTCTTGGTTTCCATCAGAGAGAGTGCATCCCCGATCATTACCTTTATCCAACAAAGGAGCTGATACTATCACTATGATCACCCACTCAGATGAATTCTCGGACTGTCCCAACATACCCAGGTTTTGACCTCCGCTAAGGATCTCACTGATTGGTACATCAAAGACAGCCCAATCCGACACCTAGTGTAGTATCATAATCGAGTGTAGGGGTTAGGTATAACTTTCCAGTTTTGCCCATCTATCTCCAAGGTCCAGGGCAATACTGGAAATCTGGTCCGGTTCAAAGGTTCTATTAATCCTACACTGCATGTGCTTCGGGTCTCACCTTGGTAGCTGAGACAAGCCACCCCAACAGTTGGCCGCACACCAGTGTCAGCCTTGGCAGGATAAATCTCCCTAGACTTACTCAATGGCTGTGAACATTCTAAACTAACACAAGTCTCATTAAGTGTCCAGTTTAAGGGTATTACACAGAAACACACCACAGGAACATGAATCAAATGTGTACTTTATTCATTTACAATAAATTCATAATGTACAATAAATTCAGAAGCCCTATCACCCGGACGTTCCAGGGCAGGAGACTTGACTACCTTGTCCAATTTTTCAAATGTTAAAACCAGCATTAGGTTATGGTACCAGTCGGCATAGTTTGGGCCCTTAAGCTTGTTGTCGTCAAGAAGCTTTGCAAATTGTCCGTTTGCCATTTTCTGATAAAACAGCAAATATCAGTCCACAATCTTATTTGATTCATGTTCAAATCACAAATATGGATTTTAATCTATGTTCCATTCCCATTTGTTCATCTCTGAGTTTTCCCTCCTTCTCAGGGACGGAGACTACGACTTGTCTCTAGAAATGTGGGAAACCACATAGGGTGCTTGGAGCCAACTGTTTCAATTGCAAAACCCCACCACCTTTTTGTGAAGGATCATATCCACTCATCATATGAGTTTTCCCTTTGGCCTTTGTCAGACAAGGTTCAGAGCCATTTTCAGGTAAACCTTTCTTTCCAGTGAGTGCTCACCCATCATATTCGTGAACGCCAAGGTACCGTGAGAGAGTTCCCATTTTTTGGTGAAGCCCCTCCCACATCAGTCTATGACGCCGCTATCATCTTATGAAACACTTGGACAAGCCCATCAGCAAATGGATAACCCATTTTCTGGTGCGTTTCCTCATTACTGAAGGACCCATCCTCATGCAAATGATGGAAGGCCTTTAGAGAGTTCATCATATGAATCTCCCTATCACGTGCACTCATATTTACTAGAGGGAACAAGAATTACGCCCTAGTTTATTTTAGGTCAAACCAAAGTGGCTCCCACTGACTTTCATAAAGCCAGATTTCAGTGGTCCTAAATCGGCTAGGGTTCCGCACATAACCTCTTCAGGAGGTGTGGGGCCCACCATTGAGAGAGGTCATCCAATGACCAGGAGGGACACCATGGCAATGATGTGCATTCAGCCATGGTGTGCGCAAGAGCCACTATCGAATCTGCATGGGCCAAGCACTTATGGCCCATGAATGTAGCACATCACACATCCATACATCACATGCAGGGAGGAATTGATCCAATCAATTAATTATCTGTAAAAGTCCATTTGAAGCCCATTTTAATCCATAATATTAACAATTAATATCATCTAGGTATATGGGCAGAATTAGGGTTACCCTGTTCGGCCCATATAGCTATCCTTTGAAGTGGGCTTTTGGCAGTTTTAACAATATAAAACTGGGCCTTACGGGTTGGGCCGAATTAAATATCCAATTAATTATCATTCCTTAGGCCCATTGAACAAAATTTAGGGCTGATATTCAGCCTAGATCGAACCCCAGATTCGGTCCAAACAATTTGAACCAATCTTGGTTCGAATGTGTCTACGTTTGATTTTTAATTAAATCTTTAATTCAAGAAAATAATCTGAAATTAAAGAACTGATAAAATAAAACAAGAATCAGTCTATCCAGGGCTATTCGTATAATCCATCCTACAAAACAGAGGTTAGATCACAGAATGCAGTTTCACAAACTGCAAATCGCAGGTAGCGAATGTCCCATCTGCGAAATCTCCTTCCTTGCGCCACCATCTTCGATCCAAAAATAAAATAAATAGAAAACCTAATTTCTATTATAATTACATCAGATCGAATACCTAATACATTGAGTCTAAAAATAAAAATAAAAAATTATTTACAGACCAAATGTAATGAATAAATCAAGAAACTGCAAATCTTGCAGGTTCCCTGCGCAAACCAAGAATTCGATCTCCTCTTGTATGAACAACCCATAAATCAAGAAAATCATAAAGAACTATTCTAAACAATAATCAAATTTATATAAGATTTAATTTCAGATTATTCGCCCAAAAAATTTGGGAGCAAATTCCCAAAACCCATATCTGCGCAAATCGGGTAGAACACCTTCTGCCCATTTGTGCAAGTTCAGATCTGAATTAAATTGATTCAAGATTTGAACCATGGCTCTAATACCACTGAAGGGATGGGATATCCATCACATGGACGCCCAAGTATTGCGGAAGGGATTGGGCGAATTTCAAAAATTTCTCCCATCTTTGCAGGGAATCGAATTCCCTAATTTTAGAAAAACAAGCTTTTCAAGGACCAATCTTGAATCAAGAACCAAACCAGATCTGAACCAAAAGGAGTAGGAGGGAGGATGTACCTGATACGGAGAAATAATATCTCCCAATGGAGGTGTTCACGCCCAAGGAAAGATCCAAAATCTGCTCCCACTGAAGATGGCACAGTGCAGGATGGAGCAAAATCAGCAATGTTCTACCAAAAGAACTTGACCCTTCACAAGAATCAACTGGATGGCTTGTGAGTACAGCTCCAACCAATCTTTTCCCCAAAAGATTGGAATCAAGATCAGATCTTGATTTCTCCCAAGAACTGGAGATCGAACTGAGGGTAATGGCGGCGGTAGTAAGGAGGCGACAAGAGAGTGTTCGCAGGGTGCAAAAATCTCTCTACTTGTGATTTTCAGCTCTGAAGAGAATTGAACATCAATCACTAACAGTTGCCGCCCCTTTCTTCTTTCATAATCTTAAAGGGATCAGCTCCTAATCCCATTAGGAGTTGCTAATATAAATCATATTTGGATTAGAAGTACCTTTAAGTGATAAGGGATAACCCTTATCTTATCTGCAGATCAGATCAGTCATCTCCTAATCTAATTAGGAAGCTTCCATATCTAAATATCATTTAGATCTTGGACTCTCTAAGTGGATAGGGTCTAAGCCCAATCCTATCAGCTGATCCATCTCAGAATTCGCCCCTTTTAATTGACTGATCAAATCAGCCCAGTTCGAAATGGGCTTAAGGCCCATTTAAGGTTATGTACTTACTTAGCCTTCCAAACAGCTACCCAGTTGGACTTCCTTGTATGGCATGGGACCCAAATATTGATCTACAAATCAGCCACATGGGTTCAGCATAGTCTTTGTTACAAGGCCTGGCCGAATACACTGTTATGGACAGTGCACCCCCTGAAACCCATCTTATGGGCTCTATGGACCCAACACTTAACCTAAGTGGTCCCAGGGCCAAGCCACCTTGTAACACCCAGGCACTGTGGGCAGATGCAAGATTAGCCCATCAGGTATTATCCACAATGGTCTTACACTTAACCTCTCAGCCCATAATGATCAAACACTGCCCGACAAGGGAGGACCTCTCCCTCGACTGCAAAGAAAAGTGTTGCACTCTCTACTTACATGGATCCCGGGAATTAAAACATTTTGTAAATCATTTCTAAACCATAACATATATATACATATATATATCTTTATATATTTTGCAAAACAAAATCTCAACAATTGAAATCGGCTGCCAGCAGTCTTGGTTTCCATCAAAGAGAGTGCATCCCCGATTATTACCTTTGTCTGACAAAGGGGCTGATCCTGTCACTATGATCACCCACTCAGATGAACTCTCGGACTGTCCCAACATACCCAGGTTTTGACCCCCGCTAAGGATCTCACTGATTGGTACATCAAAGGCAGCACAATCCGACACTTAGTGTAGTATCATAATCGAGTGTAGGGTTAGGTGTAACTTTCTAGTTTTGCTAATCTATCTCCAAGGTCCAGGGCAATACTGGAAATTCGGCCCGGTTCAAAGGTTCTATTAATCCTACACTGCATGTTTTTCGGGTCTCACACTGGTAGCTGAGACAAGCCACCCCAACAGTTGGCCACACACCAGTGTCAGCTTTGACAGGATAAATCTCCCCAGACTTAGCCAATGGCTGTGAACATTCTAAACTAACACAAGTCTCATTAAGTGTCCAGTTTAAGGGTATTACACAGAAACACACCACAGGAACATGAATCAAATGTGTACTTTATTCATTTACAATAAATTCATAATGTACATAATTCTGATTGAAGCTAAGGGCATACAACTATCTAACAGGCTGCTTAAAACTTGGGCTGCTTCAAGGTACTTCTGCGAGTTGGGCTTAAGTTGTGAAATGGGTCTGGTTGTGAACTTGTTCCGACTTTGGGCTCGTTTTCGTACTCTATGCGGGTCGGAGCTATCCAAACCCAAAACAAAAAAGTTGTGGGTCATCCTTTCATCTTTCTAATGCGTCTTGAATTGTCCAATTTGGAGTCCGGAATTGAGAGTTAGGCCCATATTACTGACTGTCGCCAAAATTGTGCAAAATCACCCGATTTGCCCTGTTTTCTTCCAATTGCCGTCTTATTGCCCTGAATCAAAATACAAGAGTAATGAGTGCATTTAAGTGTTAAATTATTGTAAAAAGATGAAAATTAGGGGACAAAAATAGGGTTCTTTTCAGTCTCATCAATCTGCTCCTAATCCCATTAGGAGTTGCTGATCCAAATCATATTTGGATTAGAAGTCCCTTTAAGTGATAAGGAAGAACCCTTATCTTATCTGTAGATTAGATCAGCCCTCTCCTAATCCTATTAGGAGGCTCCTAGATCTAAATCTTATTTAGATGTTGGACTCTCTAAGGGGATAGGGTCAAGGCCCAATCCCATCAACTGATTTAATCCCAGATCCGCCCCTCATTTAAACTGATCAAATCAGCCCAGTTCGAAATGGGCTTTAGGCCCATTAAGGTGGTGTGCTCACTTAACCTTCCAAACTGCTACCTAGTTGGGCTTCCTTGTATGGCATGGGACCCAAACATTAATCTACACATCAGCCACATGGGTTCGGCCCATCCTTTGTTACAAGGTCTGCCGAATACACTGCTATGGACAGTGCACCCCCTGAAACCCATCAAATGGGCTCTATGGGGCCAACACTTACCCTAAGTGGTGCTTGGGCCCAGCCACCTTATAACACCCAGGGACTGTGGGTAGATGCAAGATTAGCCCATTAGGTATTGCCCTCAATGGTCTTACACTCAACCTCTCTACCCATAATGATCAAACACTGCCCGACAAGGGAGGACCTCTCCCTCGGCTGCAAGGAACAGTGTTGCACTCTCTGCTTATATGGATCCCGGGAATTAAAACCTTTTGCAAACATTTTAGAAACCACAATATATACTTTTATATCTCATATAAAAAATACTTTGCAAAACAAATCTCAACGATTGAAATTGGTTGTCGGCAGTCTTGGTTTCCATCAGTGAGAGTGCATCCCCGATCATTACCTTTGTCCGACAAAGGGGCTGATCCTGTCACTATGATCACCCACTCAGATAAATTCTCGGACTGTCCCAACATACCCAGGTTTTGACCCCCGCTAAGGATCTCACTGATTGGTACATCAAAGGACGCCCAATTTGACACCTAGTGTAGTATCATAATCGAGTGTAGGGTTTACGTGTAACTTTCCAATTTTGCCCATCTATCTCCAAGGTCCAGGCCAATACTGGAAATTCGGCCCGGTTCAAAGGTCCTATTAATCCTATACTGCATGTTTTTCGGGTCTCACCCTGGTAGCTGAGACAAGCCACCCCAACAGTTGGCCACACACCAGTGTCAGCCTTGGCAGGATAAATCTCCCCAGACTTACCCAATGGCTGTGAACATTCTAAACTAACACAAGTCTCATTAATTGTCCAGTTTAAGGGTATTACACAGAAACACACCACAGGAACATGAATCAAATGTGTACTTTATTCATTTAAAATAAATTCATAATGTACATAATTCTGATTGAAGCTAAGGGCATACAACTGTCTAACACGCTGCTTAAAACTTGGGCTGCTTCAAGGTACTTCTGCGAGTTGGGCTTAAGTTGTGAAATGGGTCTGGCTGCGAACTTGCTCCGACTTTGGGCTCATTTTCGTACTCTATGCAGTTCGAATCTGTCCAAACCCAAAACATAAAAGTTGTGGGCCTTCCTTTCATCTTTCTAATGTTCTTTAATTGTCCAATTCGGAGTCCGGAATTGAGAGTTAGGCCCATATTACTGACTATCGCCGAAACTATGCAAAATCACCCGATTTGCTCTGTTTTCTTCCAATTGCTTTCTTATTGCCCTGAATCGAAATACAAGAGTAATGAGTGCATTTAAGTGTTAAAATAAGGTAAAAAGATGAGAATTAGGGGACAAAAATAGGGTTCTTTTCAGTCTCATCAATCTGCTCCTAATCCCATTAGGAGTTGCTGATCCAAATCATATTTGGATTAGAAGTCCCTTTAAGTTATTTAGGAAGAACCCTTATCTTATCTGTAGATTAGATCAGCCCTCTCCTAATCCTATTAGGAGGCTCCTAGATCTAAATCTTATTTAGATGTTGGACTCTCTGAGGGGATAGGGTCAAGGCCCAATCCCATCAACTGATTTAATCCCAGATCCGCCCCTCACTTAAACTTATCAAATCAGCCCAGTTCGAAAGGGGCTTTAGGCCCATTAAGGTTGTGTGCTCACTTAGCCTTCCAAACTGCTGCCTAGTTGGGCTTCCTTGTATGGCGTGGGACCCAAACATTGATCTACACATCAGCCACTTGGGTTTGGCCCAGCCTTTGATACAAGGCCTGGCCGAATACACTCCTATGGACAGTGCACCCCCTGAAACCCATCAAATGGGCTCTATGGGCCCAACACTTACCCTAAGTGGTCCCTGGGCCAAGCCACCTTATAACACCCAGGGACTGTGGGCAGATGCAAGATTAGCCCATCAGGTATTGCCCTCAATGGTCTTACACTCAACCTCTCAGCCCATAATGATCAAACACTGCCCGACAAGAGAGGACCTCTCCCTCGGTTGCAAGGAACAGTGTTGCAATCTCTGCTTATATGGATCCCGAGAATTAAAACATTTTGCAAACATTTTAGAAACCACAATATATACTTTTATATCTCATGTAAAAAATACTTTGCAAAACAAATCTCAAGGATTGAAATTGGTTGCCGGCAGTCTTGGTTTCCATCAGTGAGAGTGCACCCCCGATCATTACCTTTGTCCGACAAAGGGGCTGATCCTGTCACTATGATCAACCACTCAGATGAATTCTCAGACTGTCCCAACATACCCAGGTTTTGTCGCCCGCTAAGGATCTCACTGATTGGTACATCAAAGACAGCCCAATCCGACACCTAGTGCAATACCATAATCGAGTCTAGGGGTCGAGCGTAATTTTACAGTTTTGCCCATTAATCTCCAAGGTCCAGGGCAGTACTGGAAATCTAGTCCAGTTCAAAGATTCAATTAAACCTACACTATATGTGACTAGGGTCTCACCCTAGCAGCTGAGACAGGCCACCCGAACCGACTTGGTGGCACAACAGTGTTAGCCTTATCAGGATAGGTCTCCCCAGACCGACCCACTGGCTGTGAACATTCTAAATTAACACGAGTCTCATTAAGTGTCCATTTTAAGGGTATTACACAGAAACATACCAAGGGAACATGAATCAAATATGTACTTTTATTCATTCACAATAAACTCATAATGTACATCATTCTAATTGAAGCTAAGGGCATACAAAACTGTCCAACAGTTTCTGACCCCAATTGTTATGATGAAGCTACAGAAAGTCAAGTTTGACCGGACGCAATGAAAGAAGAGATGTTGGCTATTGAAAGAATGAAACTTGGGAGTTGATCAATCTACGAAAAGGCAAGAATGTTATTGGGCTCAAGTGGGTGTACAAAACAAAGTATCATGCTGACGGTACTACATAGAAACACAAAGCTCGGTTGGAGGTGAAAGGGTACTCTTAGCAGCAAGGTGTTGATTTCGAAGAAACGTTTTCTCTAGTTGTTCGCTTTGAAACGGTAAGAACCTTTCTAGCCTTGGTTGCACAATTAAATTGGGTTGTGTACCAATTTGATGTTAAATCCGCCTTTTTGAATGGAGAACTAGATGAAGAGGTGTATGTCTCTCAACCTGAAGGTTTTGTTAGTGGTGATGACAGTAAAGTTTATAGGTTAAAGAAGGCTTTATATGGCCTAAAGCAAGCCTCACGAGCATGGTACAACAAGATAGACTCCTACTTTCAGGAGAATGGATTTGAAAGGAGTAAAAATGAGCCAACGCTTTATGTGAAGAAGCGAGGTAAATCTGATTTTTTGGTGGTATGTCTTTATGTTGACGACATAATTTATATGGGATCTTGTGAGTCTCTTGTTGAGGAATTTAAGTCTTGCATGATGAAAAAATTTGAGATGTCAGATTTGGGTTTGTTGCATTATTTTCTTGGTTTGGAGATGAACCAAAGTGCAGATGGGATTTTTATTTCCCAAAGGAAATATGCTAATGATTTGTTGAAAAAGTTCAATATGTTAAACTGTAAAGTAGCTCCAACTCCCATGAATGTGAATGAGACACTCATAGCTAATGATGGCACCGGAATGAAGAGTGCGAGATATTTTAGAAGTATGGTTGGCGGTTTAAACTACTTGTCTCACACAAGGCCTAATATAGCATTCCATGTCAGCGTTGTCTCTAGATTTATGCATAGCCCAACAATGCATCACCTCGGGGCAGCAAAGAGGATCCTTCGTTATGTTGCTGGTGTTAGACAGTTTTGTATGCCCTTAGCTTCAATTAGAATGATGTACTTTATGAGTTTATTGTAAATGAATAAAGATACATATTTGATTCATGTTCCCTTGGTATGTTTCTGCATAATACCCTTAAACTGGACACTTAATGAGACTCGTGTTAGTTTAGAATGTTCACAGCCAGTGGGTCGGTCTGGGGAGACCTATCCTGACAAGGCTGACACTGTGGTGCCACCAAGTCGGTTGGGGTGGCCTGTCTCAGCTGCCAGGGTGAGACCCTAGGCACATACAGTGTAGGATTAATTGAATCTTTGAACTGGACCAGATTTCCAGTATTGCCCTGGACCTTGGAGATTGATGGGCAAAACTGGAAAGTTACACCCGACCCCTAGACTCGATTATGATACTACACTAGGTGTCGGATTGGGCTGTCTTTGATGTACCAATCAGAGAGATCCTTAGCGGGGGTCAAAACTTGGGTATGTTGGGACAGTTCGAGAATTCATCTGAGTGGGTGATCATAGTGACAGGATCAGCCCCTTTGTCGGACAAAGGTAATGATCGGGGATGCACTCTCACTGATGGAAACCAAGACTACCGGCAGCCGATTTCAACCGTTGAGATTTGTTTTGCAAAATATATTTTATATAAGATATAAAGTATATATGTATGGTTTCTAAATTGTTTGCAAGAAGGTTTTAATTCCCGGGATCCATATAAGAGGAGAGTGCAACACTGTTCCTTGCAGCCGAGGGAGAGGTCCTCTATTGTTGGGCAGTGTATGATCATTATGGGCTGAGAGGTTAAGTGTAAGACCATTGAGGTTAATACCTGATGGGCTAATCTTGCATCTGCCCACAGTCCTTGGGTGTTACAAGGTGGCTTGGCCCAGGGACCTCTTAGGGTAAGTGTTGGGCCCGTGGAGCCCATTTGATGGGTTTCAGGGGGTGCACTGTCTTTAATAGTGTATTCGGCCAGGCCTTGTAACAAAGGTTGGGCCGAACCCATGTGGCTGATGTGTAGATCAATGCTTGGGTCCCACGCCATACAAGGAAGCCCAACTGGGCAGCAGTTAAGAGGGTTAAGTGAGCACATAAGTTTAATGGGCCTAAAGCTCATTTCGAACTGGGCTGCTTATTTAGTTAACAAAGGGGTGAAATCTGAAGTGGATCAGCTAATAGGATTGGGCTTAGACCTTATCCACTTAGAGAGTCCAAGATCTAAATAAGATTTAGATCTGGAAACCTCTTAATCAGATTAGGAGATGGCTGATCTGATCTCCAGATAAGATAAGGATTATCCCTTATCACTTAAAGGGACTTCTAAACCAAATATGATTTGGATTAGCAACTCCTAATCTGATTAGGAGCTGATCCCTTTAAGACTATAAAAGAAGAAGGGGGCGGCAGCCTTTAGACACACAATACACACAGATCATCAGGTTTCTTTGATGCTGAAATCTAGAAGAGAGAATTCTGCTCCCTGCAAATACTCTCTTGCCGCCTCCCTGTTCTTGCCGCCCTGTTTGCCAGTTCGATCTCCACTTGTGGGAGAAGTCAAGATTGGATCTTGACATCAGTTCTTTGAGAAAGGATTGAAAGGAAGCTGTGCTCACGTGCCATCTTGCTGATTCTTGCGAAGGACAGAGTTCTTGGAGAAGAACACTGCTGATTCTGCTCCACCTGCACTGCGCCATCTTCAGTGGGAGCAGTCTTTGGATCCTTCCTTGGGCGTGAACACCTTCGTTGGGAGATATTACTTCTCCGTATCAGGTATAATCCTTCCCACTTCTTTTGGGCGTCCATAGGATGGATCTCTCATCCCTTCAGCTAGAACTGTTGATTTTGGAATTTGGTACTCAAAAGTATCAGATTTCAAACTTTTGGGTTTTACTGATAGTGACTAGGCAGGTTGTTTGGATGATAGAAAATGCACTTCCGGCTATGTTTTCTCCCTTGGTTCGGGTGCTATTTCATGGAGTTCAAAGAAGCAAGAGATCATGGCCTTGCCATTATCAGAAGCAGAATATGTTGCTGCGATGGCATCAATTTGTCAAGCAGTTTGGCTAAGGAGATTGTTAGCTGATTTTTGCCAAGTTCAAGAAGGTGCAACTCAAGTGTTTTGTGACAACAAGGCAACAATTGCTATGGCAAAAAATCTAGCTTTCCACAGTAGAACAAAGCAATAAAGCATTGTGGGACCAATGAGCAAGTAGCTGATGTTCTTACCAAGTCACTGCCACGTGCCAAAAATGAGTACTTCAGATTGAAGATGGGAGTAACAAGTTTTGAAGCAAGGGGGAGTGTTGATAGTGCTTCAAACTAAGTGGACGTAGTGGGTGATTTACTTCCTAATTGTTAGGCATTATGTTAGTGGACTTAGTGGGTGGTTTACTTCCTAATTGTTAGGCATTATGTTAGTGGACTTAGTGGATGAGTTACTTCCAAATTGTTAGGCACTATTTGGAGTTAGTGAGCCATGTTTATCCACTTTCTAATTTAGTTGCTTATTTTTTAGCTAAGGTTAGTTCAGCTGTAAGTCTATATATTTGGACCTCTGATGTTGTTTTTTGCATGAAGAAAATTGAATTCGAAGTGGCTTTGTTTTCAAATTAGAATTTCTGTTGTTTTTCCCAATAGAATCCTCCAAGCACAAACACCAGCAGCAAGGTGAAGGTACCTAATGTATTTGCAACTACCTGTGTTCTTCCAACTACTACAATGAACCGGAAGAGAGAGAGAGAGAGAGCCATCTGATGTACACTAAAGAATGACAAGAACTGTCGGAAAAACCTGAAGATTTTGGAAATGTGTCAATCAGATAAACCATAATATGGTGACTTGGGTTTAGTGACAACTAATAAATTACTCCTAGTAAATAGGAAAATAGGAGAAAATTTACCTGCTGGTAGCAGGAGCAAACCCAATAGTGTAATAAGAATGATCCATATTCCTGATTTCATCAGAGAGAGGGGAATCCTGAGGAGCCAAATTGGTAGCCCAAAAGCCCATGCAGGGTAGAATAAGTGATCTCTCTGTTTAAAGAATACAGGGAGCCTGAAGACAGTCATTGCAAGCTCTTGCAATGAAGTTATTTGTGCACCTCAAATTTTTCTGTTCCGACATGTTTTCCACTAATGCCAAACCCTTCATCATTTAGTTCTATAAGTATTATTTCTTATTCTGATTTATAAGAGGGAGGAGAAGAGATCAGGTGTAAACGAGAAAAGATTTAATTTAATAGAGTACTAACATATAGAGGAAGGTAAGGAGGAAGACGAGGTAAAACTCATAAAGGTCTTGTGAAAGCTCTCTCCAGAGCTCTGTGATTTTCAGCGGAAGGAGGTGGGCAGCCATTTTCCGCGGAAGTAGCAGAAGAAAAGAAGCCGCTTTGTCGCAGGTGAAAGAGATCTGAATGAGGTTTTGAACCAATGAGCAAGTGGAGTAGAGAAGGAAAAGAAAGAGAGAGTATTTGGTAGATGAACAGTGCTTTTCTCCCAATTGTTCAAATATTTATTACAAAGGGTAGTATGGGGATTAAAACGGCGGATTTAAACTAACGGATTTGACTCACGGTTATAGGGGTCTTTGTTGCAAAACAAAGTACAGGGGTATTGTCAGTGACCCCATAGTACGGGGGGGTCTTGGTAATTTCAAAAAATAAAGTTGAAAATCAGAAGCGGTGTTTTAAATTTCTCGTACGTTTGCACCGTCTTTCATGACTGTAACTCAACGCACATTTGTGGTAGGTAGCAGATCCCAACTCAGCTCAAGAAACTCAGCCTACGCACAATTGAGGTAGGTAGCAGATCCGAACTCTCTCTTGAGCTGTTGAGCCCAATTCCATCTCCATTCTCACAACAACCTGGATCTCCAATGTTATAAATAAGCGTCTTGGCCATTAGTCATTAGTCATTACCATCTTGCACCGAGATTAGAGAGAGAGAGAGAGAGAGAGAGAGGAGTAGAAGATGGAAAACTCGAACTCGAGTTTACTATTGTTGTTTTGTTTCATTTGCACCTTCATTTATTTCCTCGCTTCTGGTAGAAGGGGAAGTAGGTCTGGCTCACCCAAACTCCCACCAGGCCCCATCCCTCTTCCCCTTGTCGGCAACCTCTTCAAACTCGGTAACAAACCCCATGAAGCACTCACAGAGCTAGCCAAGGCTTATGGTCCAGTTATGACTCTGAAGCTCGGCTGCCTGACGACGGTCGTCATTTCTTCGTCCAGCATGGCCAAAGAGGTCTTGCGAAAGAATGATCAGGCCTTATCAGCTCGAACTATTCCAGATTCGGTCCGGGCATGTAATCACCATCAAGTATCAATGGTATGGTTACCACCTTCCCTTCAATGGCGAAACCTGCGGAAATTCTGCAATACTGAAATATTTTCCAGTAAGAAACTTGACTCTATGCAAGGTCTCCGATGCCAAAAAGTTGAGGAGCTTGTTGCTTATGTTCACAACAATAGCCGGGCTGGTCGTGCAGTCAATATTGGCCTAGCAGCATCGGTCACCTCTCTTAATTTGTTATCGAACACCTTCTTCTCTGTGGACTTGGTCCATCTCGGCTCTGATTCTGCCCAAGATTTCAAGACACTAATCTGGGCAGTGATGGAAGAAGTAGGAAGACCGAACTTGGCAGACTATTTCCCAATTCTCAGATGGATAGACCCGCAAGGTGTAAAGCGTCGCTTGTCTAGCCATTTTCAGAGGTTATTCGAAATTTTTGATGAAATGATCGACCAAAGGTTACAATTGAGAGCATCGCTTACTTCTCCCACGTACAACAGTGATGTACTAGATGTTCTCCTCAACCACACCATAGATAATTACTCCGAGTTCGGGTGGAAGTCGCCAACTGACCTCAGAAATTTTCTCTTGGTGGGTAACTAATTAACTTTCGTTTATTTATTCTTATATTTTCAAGGGAAAAGAATTAACGCCTTACAATAGGTAGCGTTGTTTTTTTTTGGTCTAATGCAGAAAATTCAATTCTGTATCAGGATCTATTTGTTGCAGGAACAGACACAACATCAAGCACATTGGAATGGGCTATGGCTGAGTTACTTCGAAAGCCTGAAGCACTGGTAAAGGCTCGAATGGAGCTGGAAGAAACAATACAGAAAGGTAAATCGATTGAAGAATCGGATATTGTTCGACTACCTTACTTACAAGCGGTGGTGAAGGAAACATTTAGGTTGCACCCACCGGCTCCACTTTTAGTCCCTCGTAGATCAGATATTGATGTAGAGATATGCGGCTTCACCGTGCCCAAGGATGCCCAAGTTCTGGTGAATGTGTGGGCCATAGGCAGAGACCCAACCAAGTGGGAGAACCCTCACTGTTTTAGTCCTGATAGGTTTCTCAACTCAGCCATTGGTTTCAATGGCCAGGACTTTGATTTGATTCCGCTCGGCGCCGGGAGACGGATCTGTCCTGGGTTGCCACTAGCTTTTCGGATGGTTCACTCGATGTTGGCTTCTCTTCTTCATTCGTTCGATTGGAAGCTTGAAGATGGGACGACACCAGAGCAAATGGACATGGATGATTGTTTTGGACTCACTTTACAAAAGGCTGAGCCTCTTATGGCTGTCCCTGTTCATGTTTAGTTCTTTTCATCAATAACTAGTTCAGGAAGAAACACAAACACCATTGTCTGTACTGAAATCCTGTTAGTGACAAATTAGAAATGTGTGTTTTCAATCCAAAGTCAGCACCACTCCTTAAGTTTTAACATTAGCATCCGATTGAACATCCCTGAAATCATTCAACAGACACACACAAAATCCGACTGAACATTAGCATCAGCAATGGATGTTGGTTATATTCATTAGTGGAGGTGTTTTTTTTTACTTTATAAGGAAACTTGCATTATTAATTCAACGAACAAGATGTTTTCCTTTGTGAACCAATCTTCGGTGTGGATTTCTGAGAAACACATTATTCTACTTGTCATCCATCAGCACGAGGAGTTTGTCTGAACTAATGTGTCATGAGGGGGATCCATTGATAGGGGTGGCAATTTTTCACCCAACCGCTGAAACCACCCAGTATCTAACCCACCCAACATGCCCATTAACTTGGCGGGTTGTGTGATCAACCCATCACCCAACCCGCCCCTTTAAATGGGTTGGGTTGGGTTGGGTTGTGGATAACTATTGGTTTAACCATTACAAATATAAGTATTAATTTTAGCTTTTTTTTAATTTTCTTCATTTGAATTAAATAATTTATAATTAATGCATTAATTTTCTATTAATTATTAACTAAATTTAGTATTGTCTTGAATCAACACACTTCACCCAGCATAAATCCAAATCAATTTGACCCGAGTTCAGACCAGTTCAATGCGGTTTGACTCGCTCTAGCATATACCGATCCGGGTCGAGCCGAATCCGAAATAGACCTAGGCAAGAAGGTTCAGTACTGCTTGTGAAGGGATGAGAGATCCATCGTATGGACCTCCAAATCTTGCGGAATTAAGGGGCGAATTTCAAAAATTTTTTCTCTCCCTTCAACTGGGAATCGCATTCCCTATTTAGAAAATCATATTTTCAAAGATCAATCTTGAACCATAAACTGAACCAAAAGGAGTAGGAGAGGATTATACCAGATACGGAGAAATAGTATCCCCCAATGAAGGTGTTCATGTTAGACAGTTTTGTATGCCCTTAGCTTCAATCAGAATGATGTACTTTATGAGTTTATTGTAAATGAATAAAGATACATATTTGATTCATGTTCCCTTGGTATGTTTCTGTGTAATACCCTTAAACTGGACACTTAATGAGACTCGTGTTAGTTTAGAATGTTCACAGCCAGTGGGTCGGTCTGGGGAGACCTATCCTGACAAGGCTGACACTGTAGTGCCACCAAGTCGGTTGGGGTGGCTTGTCTCAGCTGCCAGGGTGAGACCCTAGGCACATACAGTGTAGGATTAATTGAATCTTTGAACTGGACCAGATTTCCAGTATTGCCCTGGACCTTGGAGATTGATGGGCAAAACTGGAAAGTTACACCCGACCCCTAGACTCGATTATGATACTGCACTAGGTGTCGGATTGGGCTATCTTTGATGTACCAATCAGTGAGATCCTTAGCGGGGATCAAAACCTGGGTATGTTGGGACAGTCCGAGAATTCATCTGAGTGGGTGATCATAGTGATAGGATCAGCCCCTTTGTCGGACAAAGGTAATGATCGGGGAAGCACTCTCACTGATGGAAACCAAGACTGCCGGCAGCCGATTTCAATCGTTGAGATTTGTTTTGCAAAATATATTTTATATAAGATATAAAAGAATATATATGGTTTCTAAAATGTTTGCAAGAAGGTTTTAATTCCCGGGATCCATATAAGTGGAGAGTGCAACACTGTTCCTTGCAGCCGAGGGAGAGGTCCTCTCTTGTCGGGTAGTGTATGATCATTATGGGCTGAGAGGTTAAGTGTAAGACCATTGAGGATAACACCTGATGGGCTAATCTTGCATCTGTCCACAGTCCCTGGGTGTTACAAGGTGGCTTGGCCCAGGGACCACTTAGTGTAAGTGTTGGGCCCATAGAGCCCATTTGATGGGTTTCAGGGGGTACACTGTCTTCAGCAGTGCATTCGGCCAGGCCTTGTAACAAAGGCTGGGCTGAACCCATGTGGCTGATGTGTAGATCAATGCTTGGGTCCCACGCCATACAAGGAAACCCAACTGGGCAGCAATTTGGAAGGTTTTTGAGTACATAACCTTAAATGCGCCTTAAGCCCATTTCGAACTGGGCTGATTTGATCAGTCATCTAAAGGGGGCGAATTCTGAAGTGGGTCAGCTAAAAGGATTGGGCTTAGACCCTATCCACTCAGAGAGTCCAATATCTAAATAAGATTTACATCTGGAAACCTCCTAATTAGATTAGGAGACAGCTGATCTGATCTACAGATAAGATAAGGATTATCCTTTATCATTAAGGGACTTCTAACCCAAATATGATTTGGATTAGTAACTCCTAATCTGATTAGGAGCTGATCCCTTTAAGATTATAAAAGGGGAAGGGGGCGGCAGCCATGAAAATCACAACAACAACATCAATAGCATTCTTCTCTTTAAAAGAAAGAGAGGTTGAGAGATTTCCTGCATACTGCGAATTCTCTTCTGCCGCCACCTTCCTGCCATTGCCATTCCTTCAGTTCGATCTCCAGTTCTTGGGAGCAATCAAGATTGGATCTTGATTTCAATCTTTTGGGAAAAGATTGATTGGAGCTGTACTCACAAGCCGTCCAGTTGATTCTTGCGAAGGGTCAAAGTTCTTTTGAAAAACGTTGCTGATTCTGCTCCATCCTGCACTGTGCCATCTTCAGTGGGAGCAGTCTTTGGATCCTTCCTTGGGTGTGAACACCTCCATTGGGAGATAGTATTTCTCCGTATCAGGTATAATCCTCTCCCACTCCTTTTGGTTCAGATCTGGTTCAGTTTATGGTTCAAGATTGATCCTTGAAAATATGATTTTCTAAATAGGGAATACGATTCCCAGTTGAAGGGAGAGAAAAATTTTTGAAATTCGCCCCTTATTCCGCAATCTTTGGGCGTCCATAGGATGGATCTCTCGGTCCCTTCAGTGGTATCAGAGCCACGGTTCAAATCTTGAACCAGTTTGTTTCAGATCTGAACCTGCGCAATTGGGCAGAAGGTGTTCTACCCAATTTGCGCAGATATGGGTTTTGGGAAATTTGTTCCCAAAATTAATGGGCGAATAATCTGAAATTAATTTTATATAAATCTGATTATTATTTAGAATTGTTCCTTATGATTTTCTTGATTTATGGGCTGTTCGTACAAGAGGAGATCGAAATCTTGGTTTGCGCAGGGAACCTGCAAGATTTGCAGTTTCTTGATTTATTTATTACATTTGGTCTGTAAATAATTTTTTTATTTTCTAGACTCAATGTATAGGTATTCGATCTGATGTAATTATTAATAGAAATAGGATTTCTATTTATTTTAATTTTGGATCGAAGATGGCGACGCAGAAAGGGAGATTTCGCAGAGAAGAAGATTTCGCAGATGGGAGAATCGCTATCTGCGATTTGCAGTTTGTGAAACTGCATTCTGTGATCTAACCTCTGTTTTGCAGGATGGATTGTGCGAACAGCCCTGATTTACTGATTCTTGTTTTTCTTTTATCAGTAATTAATTTCAGATTATTTTCTTGAATTAAAGATTTAATTAAAGATCAAACCCTAGACAATTCGAACCAAGATTGGTTCAAACTATTTGGACTGAATCTAGGGTTTAATCAAGGCTGAAAGTCAGCCCTAATTTTCCCACTAATGGGCCTAAGGATTGATATTTAATTAAATGGTTAATTCGGCCCAACCTGTAAAGGCCCAGTTTTAAATAGTTAAAACTGCTAAAAGCCCACTTAACACATAAAGTTATATGGGTTGAACCGTTTGGCCCATATACCTAGATAATATTAATGGTTAATATTATGGATTTAAAATGGGCTTCAAATGAGCTTTACAGATAATTAATTGATTGGATCAATTTATCCCTGCATGTGATGTATGGATGTGTGATGTGCTACGTACATGGGCCATAAGTACTTGGCCCATGCTCAATCGACAGTGGCTCTTTCGCACACCATGGCTGAATGCACATCATTGCCATGGTGTCCCTTTTGGTCATTGGATGACCTCCCTCAGTGGTGGGCCCCACACCTCATCATGAGGTCTCGTGCGGAACCCTAGCCGATTTTGGCCCACCAAAATCTGGCTTTATGAAAGACAGTGGGAGCCACTTTGGTTTGACCTAAAGATAGAACTAGGGCGTAATTATCTGTTCCCTCCAGATGATATGAGTGCATGTGATAGGGAGATTCATATGATGAACTCTCTAAAGGCCTTCCATCATTAGCACGAAGATGGGTCCTTTAGTAATGAGGAAACGCACCAGAAAATGGGCTATCCATTTGCTGTTGGGCTTGTCTAAGTGTTTCATAAGATGATACGGGCGTCATAGAGCAATGTGGGAGGGGCTTCACCGGAAAATGGGAACTCTCTCACGGTACCTTGGCGTTCACGAATATGATGGGTAAGCACTCACTGGACAGAAAGGTTTACCTGAAAACGGCTCTGAACCTTGTCTGACAGAGGCCAAAGGGAAAACTCATATGATGAGTGGATATGATCCTTCACAGAAAGGTGGTGGGGTTATGCAGCTGAAACAGTTGGCTTCATGCACCTATGTGATTTCCCACATTTCCAGAGACAACCCATAGTCTCCGTCACTGAGAAAGGAGGGAAATCTCAGAGACGAATAAATGGAAATGGATCGTAGATTAAAATCCATATCTATGAAATGAACATGAATCAAATTAGGTCGTGGACTGATGTTTTCTCTTTTATCAGAAAATGGCAAACGGATCATTTGCAAAGCTACTTGATGACAATAAGTTGAAGGGCCCAAACTATGCTGACTGGTATAGGAACCTTATGTTGGTCTTAACCTCTGAGAAATTGGACAAAGTAGCAAAGAATCCTGCCCCGAATCGTCCGGGAGATAGGGCTTCTGAGGCCCGAAGAAGAGAATACCAAGAATGGGAGGAGAAAAACTCCCTTGCCCGCTGCTATATCATTTCCTCCTTAGACAATCCAATTCAGAGGCAGTTCGATCAGATCGAATTTGCTAAGGACGTATTGGACAGTCTTAGGACAATGTACGAAGAGCAGAATCGTTCTACTCGGCAGAAGGTCTTGAAACAGTTCATGACCGCGCAGATGTCCAAGGGCCAACAAGTTCACGACCATTGTCTCCGGATGATGGGCTATATCAACGAACTAGAGGCTCTTGGATCCGGGCGGGATCTGGTAACTCAGATCGATGCTATTCTCAACTCTCTGCCTCCATCCTTTAATCCATTCATCATGAACTACAACATGAACAAGCTGAACGTCAGCTTGCAGGAACTCAGCAATATGTTGCAGAGGGCCGAAGAATTGATTAAAAAGGATGAGCCCATTGCCATGCTTGTTGAAACTGGCAAATCGGGCAAGAAAAGGAAGGCGAAGAAAATGCCCCAGAAAAAGGCTGCCAAACCCAAGAAACAGAGGAAGGACAAGGCATCAGATGCCTGTCATTTTTGCAAGAAGACTGGCCACTGGAAAAGGAATTGACCTGCCTACCTGGAATCCAAGAAAGGTAATTTCGAAACTTGTGTTATAGAAACCAATTTGTTGGTAGCTTCTGCGTCCTGGTGTATTGACTCCGGGGCTTCAACTCATGCATGTAACTCACTGCAGGGGTTCAAGGTAAGCAGAAGGCTGAGTGAAGGAGAAGTCACACTCTACTTGGGGACTAAAGATACATATTTGATTCATGTTCCCTTGGTATGTTTCTGTGTAATACCCTTAAATTGGACACTTAATGAGACTCGTGTTAGTTTAGAATGTTCACAGTCGGTGGGTCGGTCTAGGGAGACCTATCTTGACAAGGCTGACACTGTGGTGCCACCAAGTCGGTTGGGGTGGCCTGTCTCAGCTGCCAGGGTGAGACCCTAGGCACATACAGTGTAGGATTAATTGAATCTTTGAACTGGACCAGATTTCCAGTATTGCCCTGGACCTTGGAGATTGATGGGCAAAACTGGAAAGTTGCACCCGACCCCTAGACTCGATTATGATACTGCACTAGGTGTCGGATTGGGCTATCTTTGATGTACCAATCAGTGAGATCCTTAGCCGGGGTCAAAACCTGGGTATGTTGGGATAGTCCGAGAATTCATTTGAGAGGGTGATCATAGTGACAGGATCAGCCCCTTTGTCGGACAAAGGTATTGATCGGGGATGCACTCTCACTGATGGAAACCAAGACTGCCGGCAGCCGATTTCAACCGTTGAGATTTGTTTTGAAAAATATATTTTATATAAGATATAAAAGTATATATATATGGTTTCTAAATTGTTTGCAAGAAGGTTTTAATTCCCGGGATCCATGTGACTGGAGAGTGCAACACTGTTCCTTGCAGCCGAGGGAGAGGTCATCTCTTGTCGGGCAGTGTATGATCATTATGGGCTGAGAGGTTAAGTGTAAGACAGTTGAGGTTAATACCTGATGGGCTAATCTTGCATCTGCCCACAGTCCCTGGGTGTTACAAGGTGGCTTGGCCCAGGGACCTCTTAAGGTAAGTGTTGGGCCCGTAGAGCCCATTTGATGGGTTTCAGGGGGTGCACCGTCTTTAACAGTGTATTCGGCCAGGCCTTGTAACAAAGGCTGGGCCGAACCCATGTGGCTGATGTGTAGATCAATGCTTGGGTCCCATGCCAGACAAGGAAGCCCAACTGGGCAGCAGTTAAGAGGGCTAAGTGAGCGCATAAGCTTAATGGGCCTAAAGCCCATTTCGAACTGGGCTGTTTATTTAGTTAATAAAGGGGCGAAATCTGAAGTGGATCAGCTAATAGGATTGGGCTTAGACCCTATCCACTTAGAGAGTCCAAGATCTAAATAAGATTTAGATCTGGAAACCTCCTAATCAGATTAGGAGATGGCTGATCTGATCTCTAGATAAGATAAGGATTATCCCTTATCACTTAAAGGGACTTCTAACCCAAATATGATTTGGATTAGCAACTCCTAATCTGATTAGGAGCTGATCCCTTTAAGATTATAAAAGAAGAAGGGAGCGGCAGCCTAAAAACACACACACAGATCATCAGGTTTTCTTTAGTGCTGAAATCTAGAAGAGAGAATTCTGCTCCCTGCAAATACTCTCTTGCCGCCTCCCTGTTCTTGCCGCCCTGTTTGCCAGTTCGATCTCCACTTGTGGGAGAAGTCAAGATTGGATCTTGACATCAGTCCTTTGAGAAAGGATTGAAAGGAAACTGTGCTCACGTACCATCTTGCGGATTCTTGCGAAGGACAGAGTTCTTGGAGAAGAACACTGCTGATTCTGCTCCACCTGCACTGCGCCATCTTCAGTGGGAGTAGTCTTTGGATCCTTCCTTGGGCGTGAACACCTTCGTTGGGAGATATTATTTCTCCGTATCAGGTATAATCCTTCCCACTCTTTTTTGGTTCATATCTGGTTCAGTTTATGGTTCAGAATTGATCATTGAAAATATGATTTTCTAAATGGGGAATACGATTCCCAGTTGAAGGGAGAGAAAAATTTTTGAAATTAGCCCCTTATTCCGCAATCTTTTGGGCATCCATAGGATGGATCTCTCATCCCTTCAGTGGTATCAGAGCCATGGTTCAAATCTTGAACCAGTTTGTTTCAGATCTGAACCGGCGCAAATGGGCAGAAGGTGTTCTACCCGATTTGCGCAGATATGGGTTTTGGGAAATTTGTTCCCAAAATTAATGGGCGAATAATCTGAAATTAATTATATATAAATCTGATTATTATTTAGAATTGTTCTTTATGATTTTTTTGATTTATGGGCTGTTCGTACAAGAGGAGATCGAAATCTTGGTATGCACAGGGAACCTGCAAGATTTGCAGTTTCTTGATTTATTTATTACATTTGGTCTGTAAATAATTTTTTTTATTTTCTAGACTCAATGTATAGGTATTTGATCTGTTGTAATTATTAATAGAAATAGGATTTCTATTTATTTTAATTATGGATCGAAGATGGCAGCGCAGAAAGGGAGATTTCGCAGAGAAGAAGATTTCACAGATGAGAGAATCACCATCTGCGATTTGCAGTTTGTGAAACTGCATTCTGTGATCTAACCTCTGTTTTGCAGGATGGATTGTGCGAACAGCCCTGATTTACTGATTCTTGTTTTTCTTTTATCAGTAATTAATTTCAGATTATTTTCTTGAATTAAAGATTTGATTAAAAATCAAACCCTAGACCCATTCGAACCAAGATTGGTTCAAACTGTTTGGACCAAATCTAGGGTTTAATCAATGCTGAAAGTCAGCCCTAATTTTCCCACTAATGGGCCTAAGGATTGATATTTAATTAAATGGTTAATTCGGCCCAACCTGTAAAGGCCCAGTTTTAAACAGTTAAAACTGCTAAAAGCCCACCTAACCCTTAAAAGCTATATGGGTTGAACCATTCGGCCCATATACCTAGATAATGTTAATGGTTAATATTATGGATTGAAAATGGGCTTCAAATGGGCTTTACAGATAATTAATTGATTGGATCAATTTATCCCTGCATGTGAGGTATGGATGTGTGATGTGCTATGTACATGGGCCATAAGTACTTGGCCCATGCTCAATCGACAGTGGCTCTTTCGTAGACCATGGCTGAATGCACATCATTGCCATGGTGTCCCTTTTGGTCATTGGATGACCTCCCTCAGTGGTGGGCCCCACACCTCATCATGAGGTCTCGTGCAGAACCCTAGCCGATTTTGGCCCACCAAAATCTGACTTTATGAAAGACAGTGGGAGCCACTTTGGTTTGACCTAAAGATAGAACTAGGGCGTAATTATCTGTTCCCTCCAGATGATATGAGTGCATGTGATAGGGAGATTCATATGATGAACTCTCTAAAGGCCTTCCATCATTAGCATGAGGATGGGTCCTTCAGTAAAGAGGAAACGCACCAGAAAATGGGCTATCCATTTGCTGTTGGGCTCGTCTAAGTGTTTCATAAGATGATAGGGGCGTCATAGACCGATGTGGGAGGGGCTTCACCAGAAAATGGGAACTCTCTCACGGTACCTTGGCGTTCATGAATATGATGGGTAAGCACTCACTGGACAGAAAGGTTTACCTGAAAACGGCTCTGAACCTTGTCTGACAGAGGCCAAAGGGAAAACTCATATGATGAGTGGATATGATCTTTCACAGAAAGGTGGTGGGGTTATGCAGCTGAAACAGTTGGCTTCATGCACCCTATGTGATTTCCCACATTTCCAGAGACAACCCGTAGTCTCCGTCACTGAGAAAGGAGGGAAATCTCAGAGACGAATAAATGGAAATGGATCGTAGATTAAAATCCATATCTATGAAATGAACATGAATCAAATTAGGTTGTGGACTGATGTTTGCTCTTTTATCAGAAAATGGCAAATGGATCATTTGCAAAGCTACTTGATGACAACAAGTTGAAAGGCCCAAACTATGCTGACTGGTACAGGAACCTTATGTTGGTCTTAACCTCTGAGAAATTGGACAAGGTAGCCAAGAATCTTGCCCCGGATCGTCCGGAGATAGGGCTTCTGAGGCCCGAAGAAGAGAATACCAAGAATGGGAGGAGAAAAACTCCCTTGCCCGCTGCTATATCATTTCCTCCTTAGACAATCCAATTCAGAGGCAGTTCGATCAGATCGAACTTGCTAAGGACGTATTGGACAGTCTTAGGACAATGTACGAAGAGCAGAATCGTTCTACTCGGCAAAAGGTCTTGAAACAGTTCATGACCACGCAGATGACCAAGGGCCAACAAGTTCACGACCATTGTCTCCGGATGATGGGCTATATCAACGAACTGGAGGCTCTTGGATCCGGGCTGGATCTGGTAACTCAGATCGATGCTATTCTCAACTCTCTACCTCCATCCTTTAATCCATTCATCATGAACTACAACATGAACAAGCTGAACATCAGCTTGCAGGAACTTAGCAATATGTTGCAGAGGGCCGAAGAGTTGATTAAAAAGGATGAGCCCATTGCCATGCTTGTTGAAACTGGCAAATCGGGCAAGAAAAGGAAGAAGAAGAGAAAGCCCTAGAAAAAGGCTGCCAAATCCAAGAAACAGAGGAAACATTTTAGAAACCATAATATATATACTTTTATATCTCATATAAAATATACTTTGCAAAACAAATCTCAACGGTTGAAATCAGATGCCGACAATCTTGGTTTCCATCAGTGAGAGTGCATCCCCGATCATTACCTTTGTCCGACAAAGGGGCTAATCCTGTCACTATGATCACCCACTCAGATGAGTTCTCAGACTGTCCCAACATACCCAGGTTTTGACCTCCGCTAAAGATCTCACTGATTGGTACATCAAAGACAGCCCAATCCGACATCTAGTGCAATATCATAATCGAGTCTTGGGGTCAGATGTAACTTTCCAGTTTTGCCCATCAATCTCTAAGGTTCAAGGCAATACTTGAAATCTGGTCCAGTTCAAAGATTCAATTAATCCTACACTATATGTGCCTAGGGTCTCACCTTGGCAGCTGAGATAGGCCACCCCAACCGACTTGGTGGCACCACAGTGTCAACCTTATCAGGATAGGTCTCCCCAAACCGACCCACTGGCTGTGAACATTCTAAACTAACACGAGTCTCATTAAGTGTCCAGTTTAAGGGTATTACACAGAAACATACCAAGGGAACATGAATCAAATATGCACTTTTATTCATTTACAATAAACTCATAAAGTACATCATTCTAAACCAGAGTCCCATGCTTTCTATGTGTTTCTCAAACACTTTCTGTGATAGTGGCTTCGTCAATGGGTCTGCTACATTTTCCGCTGGCGCTACCTTCTGAATCAGGACGTCCCCTCTACCAACAATCTCCCGCAGTATGTGGTACTTCCTCTCGATGTGCTTCGACTTCTAGTGGGCTCGTGGCTCCTTAGCCTGAGCAATGGCTCCATTGTTGTCACACAACAATGGGATAAGTGATGTGCTAGACGGAACTACTCCCAACTCGTGAACGAACTTCTTCATCCATACGGCTTCTTTGGCAGCCTCACTTGTGGCAATGTACTCGGCCTCGGTCGTGGAGTCTGCAGTGGAGCCCTGTTTGCTACCTTTCCAACAAACAGCACACGATCCTATCGTGAAAACATATCCAGATGTAGACTTTCTATCATCTACATCCGACTGGAAATCGGCATCTGTATACCCTTGGATCTGTAGTGAGCTACCATCGAATACTAGACAAAACTCTTTTGTCCTTCAAAGGTACTTAAGTATGTTTTACACAGCAATCCAGTGCTCCTGCCTTGGGTTGGCCTGAAATTTGCTTACTACACTCACTGCCTGAGCAATGTCAGGATGAGTGCACAGCATGGCATACATGATGCTCCCTACGACAGAGGCATAGGGAACATCTTTCTTGCCATCAATCTCCTCAGAAGTCTTGGGAGACATCTTCTTGGAGAGAGTGACTCCATGCCTGAAAGGAACATTTCTTTTCTTGGAGTTTTCCATGCTGTATCTTTTGACTATTTTGTCAATGTAAGCAGATTGGGATAATCCTATTATCCGCTTTGATCTATCTCTATAGAGTCGAAGACCTAGTATATAGGAGGCTTCTCTAGTATATAGGAGGCTTCTCCCTGATCTTTCACCGTAGTTAACATTCCTACATCATTCCCAATGAGTAGAATGTCATCTACATACAGAACCAAGAAGGTAACCTTATCTCCACTGTACTTGCTGTAGACACAGGGTTCATCTGGATTCTGCTCAAAGTCAAACGATTTGACAGCAGAGTCAAAACGGATGTTCCAACTTCTAAAAGCTTGCTTAAGTCCAAAAATGAAGCCTTGCGGCTGCTGCATATAGATATTTTCAGTAAGATCATTCAGGAATGCAGTTTTGACATCCATCTGCCAAATCTCATAATCATGGTATGCTGCTACAGCTAGCAGGATCCTAATGGATTTAAGCGTGGCCACAGGCGAAAAGGTTTCCTCATAATCGATGCCCTCTTTCTGAGTGTACCCTTTCGCCACTAGACGAGCTTTGAAGGTCTCAACCCTACCTTCGGGGCCCTTCTTCCTCTTGTAAATCCATTTGCAACCGATTGCTTCTACCCCAGAGGGCGGATCTACCAGAGTCCAGACTCCATTGGTCTCCATTGAGTCCATCTCTGCTCTCATGGCCTCCACCCATTTCTTGGAATCTATGTCCAACATAGCTGCTGCGTAAGTCACGGGATCCTCCTCACTAGTCAAGGTTTCCACCAGGTAACTATCCTGGTCATAACCATAACGGACTGGTGGCCTGTATATCTGAGTGGATCTTCTAGGTTGGTCACTACCTGGAACTTGTGGGACATCTCCCACTGCTCCTGAGCTCTCCTCATCAAGAACAACTTCCTGACGATGGGTGTTTAGGATGTAATCAGTTTCCAAGAATTGCGCATTTCGACTGCAGAACACTTTCTGCTCACTTGGGTCATAGAATAGGTAACCTACAGAGCCTTTTAGGTAGCCTACAAATAGGTAACAGCTGGTCTTAGATTCCAAATTGTCTGCACTCGTTCTTTTAACGTGTGCTGGACAACCTCAAATCTTCAAGTGTCTGACACTTGGTTTCTTTCTGGTCCAAAGTTCATATGGAGTATTCGGAACCGATTTGGTTGGAACTCGATTCAGCACGTAAATCGCAGTCTCTAATGCGTAACCCCAAAAGGATGTGGGTAACTCTGAGTGTATGAGAAGCGACCGGACCATATCCAATAAGGTCCTATTCATCCTCTCTGAAACACCGTTAAGTAGTCCCTGAATTCATTAGAGAGATACTCGCCACCTCGATCTGATCGAAGGGCATTAATTTCTCTCCCTAACTGTTTCTCGACCTCTTGTCTAAACTCTTTGAACTTTTCAAAGGATTCAGACTTGTGTCTCATTAGGTACACGTAACCATATCGTGAAAAATCATCTGTGAAGGTGATGAAGTACACGTGTTGATTCCGTGTCCTAACACTTAGGGGACCACATACATCAGTATGTATTAGGTCAAGTGTGCCTGTACATCTTTCAGGCTTACCGTTAAATGGTCGTTTCATTATCTTGCCTTGTAGACAAGGCTCACAGGTGGGAAGATCTTCTACACTTAGAAAATCCAAAGGGCCATCCTTTACGAACCTTGTGATTCGGTCAATACTGATGTGGCCAAGTCGGTAATGCCACAAACACGTGGGATTAACTGTATCACGAGCTCTCTTCTTGGGGATTTCAGCCGATGTAGTTTCGGTTATGTTAGTTTCTAGAGAAGGATGTAGAACATAGAGACTGTTCTCCAGTTCGCCGTATGCGATGAATCTGTTATTTCTTTTAACAGTAATCGTATTACTAAAGAAGACAGAATAACCATCTGCACACAGTTTTGAGACAGAAATCAAATTTCTCCTTAAATTCTATACATAAAGACAATCTTTCAGTACAATTGTTCCTTCTCTATAAAGTAAATCCACAGTTCCTATGGCCGCGGCTGCAATAGTTGCAGTAGTCCCCACGTAGAGTGTGACTTCTCCTTCACCCAGCCTTCTGCTTACCTTGAACCCCTGCAGTGAGTTACACGCATGAGTTGAAGCCCCGGAGTCAATACACCAGGACGCAGAAGCTACCAATAAATTGGTTTCTATAACACATGTTTTGAAATTACCTTTCTTGGATTCCAGGTAGGCAGGACAGTTCCTTTTCCAGTGGCCGGTCTTCTTGCAGAAGTGATAGGCATCTGATGCTTTATCTTTCTTCTGCTTCTTGCCCTTAGTGGTTTTCTTCTGAGGCTTCTTTGCCTTCCTCTTTCTTTTGCCTGTCTTGCTCGCTTCAACAAGCATAGTTACAGGCTCATCATTTTTAATCACTTCTTCAGCTCTTTGCAACATATTGCTGAGCTCTTGCAAGCTGACATTCAGCTTGTTCATGTTATAGTTCATGATGAACGGATTAAAGGAAGGAGGCAAAGAATTAAGGATAGCATCTATCTGGGTCGCTAGGTCCAGCCCGGATCCAAGAGCCTCCAGTTCGTTGTTGTATCCCATCATCCGAAGACAATGGTCGTGAACTTGCTGGCCCTTGGACATTTGTGCGGTCATGAACTGTTTCAAGACCTTTTGTCGAATAGAACGATTCTGCTCTTCATACATCATCCTGAGACTTTCCAATATATCCTTGGCAAGTTCGATCTGATCGAACTGCCTCTGTATCGGGTTGTTTAAGGAGGCAATGATGTAACATCGGGCAAGGGAGTTCTTCTCCTCCCATTCCTGATAGTCTCTCCTTCGGGCCTCAAAAGCCCTATCACCCGGACGCTCCAGGGCAGGATTCTTTGTCACTTTGTCTAACTTTTCAGAAGTTAGGACCAACATAAGGTTCCTGTACCAGTCGGCATAGTTTGGGCCCTTCAACTAGTTGTCATCAAGCAATTTTGCAAATGATCCGTTTTCCATTTTCTGATAAAAGAGCAAACATTAGTCCACAACCGGATTTGATTCATGTTCATTTCATAGATATGGATTTTAATCTACGTTCCATTTCCATTTATTCATGTTTGAGATTTCCCTCCTTTTTCAGTGACGAAGACTACGGGTTGTCTCTAGAAATGTGGGAAATCACATACGGTGCATGGAGCCAACAGTTTCAGCTGCATAACCCCACCACCTTTCTTTGAAGGATCATATCCACTCATCATATGAGTTTTCCCTTTGACCTCTGTCAGACAAGGTTCAGAGCCGTTTTCAGGTAAACCTTTCTATCCAGTGAGTGCTTACCCATTATATTCGTGAATGCCAAGGTACCGTGAGAGAGTTCCCATTTTCTAGTGAAGCCCCTCCCACATCGGTCTATGACGCCCCTATCATCTTATGAAACATTCAGACAAGCCCAACAGCAAATGGATAGCCCATTTTTCTGGTGCGTTTCCTCATTACTAAAGGACCCATCCTCATGCTAATGATGGAAGGCCTTTAGAGAGTTCATCATATGAATCTCCCTATCACATGCACTCATATTAGCTAGAGGGAACATTTAATTACGCCCTACTTTGATCTAGGTCAAACCAAAGTGGCTCCTACTGACTTTCATAAAGTCAGATTTCGGTGGGCCTAAATCGGCTAGGGTTCCGCACGTAACCTCTTGATGAGGTGTGGAGCCCACCACTGAGGGAGGTCATCCAATGACCAAAAGGGACACCATGGCAATGATGTGCATTCAGCCATGGTGTGCGCAAGAGCCACTGTCGATTGAGCATGGACCAAGCACTTATGGCCCATGTACGTAGCACATCACACATCCATACATCTCATGCAGGGATAAATTGATCCAATCAATTAATCATCTGTAAGGCCCATTTGAAGCCCATTTTAAATCCCTAATATTAACCATTAATATTATCTAGGTATATGGGCCGAATGGTTCAGCCCATATAGCTTTATGTGTTAAGTGGGCTTTTAGCAGTTTTAACTATTTAAAACTGGGCCTTTACAGGTTGGGCCGAATTAACCATTTAATTGAACATCAATCCTCAGGTCCATTAGTGGGAAAATTAGGGATGACTTTCAGCCTTGATTAAACCCTAGATTCGGTCCAAACAGTTTGAACCAATCTTGGTTCGAATGGGTCTAGGGTTTGATCTTTATTAAATCTTTAATTCAATAAAATAATCTGAAATTAAATACTGATAAAAGAAAATCAAGAATCAGTCAAACAAGGCTGTTCGCACAATCCATCCTACAAAACAGATGTTAGATCACAGTTTGCAGTTTCATAAACTGCAAATCGCAGATTGCAATTCTCCCATCTGCGAAATCTCTTTTTCTATGCCGCCATCTTTGATCCAAAAATAAAATAAATAGAAATCCTAATTTCTATTAATAATTACATCAGATCGAATACCTATACATTCAGTCTAAAAAATAAAAAAAAAATTATTTTACAGACCAAATGTAATAAAGCAATCCAAAAATTGCAAAAACGTAGGTTCCCTGCGCAAATCAAGATTTCGATCTCCACTTGTACGAACAGCCCATAAATCAAGAAAATCATAAAGAACATTTCTAAATAATAATCAGATTTATATAAAATTTATTTCAGATTATTCACCCATTAATTTTGGGAACAAATTTTCCAAAAACCCATATCTGCGCAAATCGGGTAGAATGCCTTCTGCCCATTTGCGCAGGTTCAGATCTGAAACAAATTGGTTCAAGATTTGAACCTGGCTCTGATACCACTGAACGGAGGAGAGATCCATCGTATGGACGCCCAAATCTTGCGGAATTAAGGGGCAAATTTCAAAAATTTTTCTCTCCCTTCAACTGGGAATCGCATTCCCTATTTAGAAAATCATATTTTCAATGATCAATCTTGAACCATAAACTAAACCAAATCTGAACCAAAAGGAGTAGGAGAGGGTTATACCTGATACAGAGAAATAGTATCCCCCAATGAAGGTGTTCACGCCCAAGGAAGGATCCAAAGACTACTCCCACTGAAAATGGCGTAGTGCAGGATGGAGCAGAATCAACAGTATTCTTCTTCAAGAATTCTGTCCTTCGCAAGAAACAACAGGATGGCGTGTGAGTATAGCTTCCTATCAATTCTTTCTCAAAGAACTGATGTCAAGATCGAATCTTGACTTCTCCCACAACTGGATATCAAATTGGCAAACAGGGCGGCAAGAACAAGGCGGCGGGAAGAAAGAATTTTGCAGGGTTGCTTAATTCTTTCTTTTGCGATTTCAGCTCTGAGGAGGATCTGATTATGTGTCTTCTTAAGGCTGCCACCCCCTCCTTCTATTTGTCAACCTAAAAGATCATCTCCTAATCCAATTAGGAGATGCTTATCCAAATCATATTTGGATCAGCCCTCTCTTTAGGTGATAAGGATAAACCCTTATGTTATCTGCAAATTAGATTAGCTTTCTCCTAATCTCATTAGGAGGTTTCTAGATCTGAATCACATTCAGATCTGGACTCTCTGAGTGGATAGGGTAAAGACCCTATCCTATCTGCTAATCCATCTCCGAATTCGGCCCATAATTAACTAATTAAATAGCCCAGTTCGAAATGGGCTTTAGGCCCATTAAGCTTATGTGCTCACTTAACCTTCCTAACTACTGCCCAGTTGGCCTTCCTTGTATGGCGGGGGACCCAAGCATTGATTTACACATCAGCCACATGGGTTCAGCCCAGCCTTTGTTATAAGGCCTAGCCAAATACACTGTTATGGGGAGCATCTTGTATGCCATGCCGTGCACTCTCCTGGACATTGCCCAGGCGGTGAGTGTGGTAAGCAGATTCCAGGCCAACCCAGGGCAGGAGCATTGGACTGCTGTGAAGAACATACTCAAATACCTTCGAAGGACAAAAGAGTTTTGTCTGGTATTCGATGGTTGTTCACTACAAGTTCTAGGGTATACTAATGCCAATTTCCAGTCGGATCTAGATGATAGAAAGTCTACATCTGGGTATATTTTCACAATAGGATCGTGTGTTGTTTGCTGGAAAAGCAGCAAACAGGGGTCCACTACAGATTCCACAACCGAGGCCGAGTACATTGTCACAAGTGAAGCTACCCAGGAAGCCGTGTGGATGATGAAGTTCATACACAAATTGGGAGTGATTCCGTCCAGCACATCACCCATCCCGTTGTTGTGTGACAACAATGGAGCGATCGCCCAGGCTAAAGAGCCTCGGGCCCAATCGAAGTCAAAGCACATCGAGAGGAAGTACCACGTACTACGGGAGATCGTTGGTAGAGGGGACGTCCTAATTTAGAAGGTAGCATCAGCGAATAATGTGGCAGACCCATTGACTATGCCACTGACACAGAAGGTGTTTGAGAAACACGTGGAAAGTATGGGACTCTGACTTGTACCAGATTGGACCTAGTGCAAGTGGGAGCTGTTAGACAGTTCTGTATGCCCTTAGCTTCAATCCAATTTGATGTGCTTTTGATATTTGGTGTAAATAAATAAAGTGCATGTTTGATTCATGTTGTTTGGTATAATTCTGTGTAAGACTCTAAAACTGGACACTTAATGAGACACGTGTTAGTTTTAAATGTTCACAGCCCTTGGATAAGTCTGGGGAGATTTATTCTGCCAAGGATGATACTAGTGTGCCGCCAAGTGTTGGGATGGCCTATCTCGGCCACCAGGGTAAGACCCAAGGCACATGCATAATGGGATTACTCGAATCCTTGAATCGGACCAGAATTCCAGTATTGCCCGGGACCTTGGAGACAGATGGGCAAAACTGGAAAGTTACACCTAACCCCTAGACTCGATTATGATACTTCACTAGGTGTCGGATCGGGTTGTCTTTGATATGCCAATCAGTGAGATCCTTGGTGGGGGTCAAAACCTGGGCATGTTGGGGCAGTTTGAGAATTCATCTGAGTGGGTGATCATAGTGACAAGATCAGCCCCTTTGTCGGACAAAGGTAATGATCGGGAATGCACTCTCTTTGATGGAAACCAAACTACCGGCAGTTGATTTCAATCATTGGAATTTTGTTTCGCAAAGTTTATATATGATATATATATATATATATATATATATATATATATATATACATACATATGGCTTTGAAATGTTTGCAAATGGTTTTAATTCTTGGGATCCCTGTGAGTAGAGAGTGCGGCACTGTTCCTTGCAGTCGAGGGAGAGGTCCTCTCTTGTTGGGTAGTGCTTGATCATTAAGGGCTGAGAGGTTAAGTGTAAGACCATTTAGGATAATACCTAATGGGCTAATCTTGCACCTGCCCACAGTCCCTGGGTTTTTATAAGATGGCTTGGCCCAGGGACCACTTAATGTAAGTGTTGGGCTCATAGGGTCCATGTGATGGGCTCAAGGGGTCACTGAGTTTTTCAGTGAATTCAGCTGGGCTTTGTAATAAAGGCTGGGCTGAACCCATGTGGCTGGTGTGTAGATCAATGCTTGGGTCCCATGCCATACAAAGAAGCCAACTGGGCAATAGATTGGGAACTAGTTAAGCACTGAACACTTAATGGGCCAAAAGTGAAAGAATGGTAGGATCCATTTAATGGACGCCATAAAGGTTGCGGAATGGGTGGGGCGAATTTCAAAAATTTCCTACCTTCTCCCAACTGGGAATCATATTCCCTGAATTTAGAATACAATATTCAAGGATCTACTTGAACCCTAATCAAACCAGATCTGTACCAAAAGATAAATGGGAGGATTATACCTGATCCGGAGAAGCAGTATCTCCCAAAGTTGGTGTTCACGCCCAAAGAATGCTCCAAGATCTGTCCCTGCTGAAGATGACACAGCTGTGGATGGAACAGAACCAGCAGGGTGCGTCCTACACACTGGATCCTTCACAAGAATCCCCTGGATGTACTAAACACTGAATTCTTTCAGTCTTTCTTGCAAGACTGATGTCAAGAACTGGTTTCTTGACTTTCTTTTCTGCAAAGATCAAATCTTGCAACAATGCAGATGGCGGCGGCAGGAGGAGATTTCCAGAAACGAAAAGGCTGAACTGTTTTCTTTTCTGGAGAGAATGAGATCTAATCTCAATTCGCAGGAACCTTTCTTGCTTACCAGAACCTCTTGGATCGAAATCTGATTTCCTTCTCTTGGTTCATTCGAAATTCTCCTCTCTTTTCTTCTTGATTAAGAAATCTCCTAATTAGGAGTTATCCCAATCCAAATCAGTATTTGGATAGGGGATAATCTTAATCCCTTTCCCAGATAGAGTTAGCTTACTCCTGATCTTATCAGGAGGTTACCAGATTCAAATCTGATTTGAATTTGGTCTCTAAGAGTGGATAAGGCTAAGAGCCCAATCCTTTTTGCTAACTTCAATCTCAAATTCGCCCCATTGATGGGTGATCATATCAGCCCACTTCGAAATGGGCTTTTGGCCCATTAAGTATTCAGTGTTTAATTAGTTTCCAATCTGCTGCCCAGTTGGGCTTCTTTGTATGGCGTGGGACCCAAGCATTGATCTACACACCAGCCACATGGGTTCGGCCCAGCCTTTAATACAAGGCCCAGCCAAATTCACTGAAAATCTCAATGAACCCCTTGAGTCCATCGTATGAACCCTATGGGCCCAACACTTATATTAAGTGGTCCCTGGGCCAAGCCATCTTATAAAAACCCAGGGACTGTGGGCAGGTGCAAGATTAGCCCATCAGGTATTATCCTAAATGGTCTTACACTTAACCTCTCAGCCCTTAATGATCAAGCACTGCCCGACAAGAGAGGACCTCTCCCTCGGCTGCAAGGAACAGTGCCGCACTCTCCTCTCACATGGATCCCGGGAATTAAAACCTTTTGCAAACATTTTGAAACCGTACATATATATGTAAATATATTAATTTTGCAAAAACAAAATTCCAACGATTGAAATCAACTGCCGGCAGTTTGGTTTCCATCAGAGAGAGTGCATTCCCGATCATTACCCTTTGTCCGACAAAGTGGCTGATTCTGTCACTATGACCACCCACTCAGATGAATTCTCAAACTGCCCCAACATACCCAGGTTTTGATCCCCACTAAGGATCTCACTGATTGGCATATCAAAGGCAGCCTGATCCAGCACCTAGTGAAGTGTCATAATCGAGTCTAGGGGTTAGGTGTAACTTTCCAGTTTTGCCCATCTATCTCCAAGGTCCAGGGCAAGACTGGAAATCTGGTCCGGTTCAAGGATTCAAGTAATCCCATGCTGTATGTGCCTCGGGTCTTACCCTGATGGCTGAGACAGGCCATCCCAACACTTGGTGGCACACCAGTATCAGCCTTGGCAGGATAAATCTCCCCAGACTTATCCAACGGCTGTGAACATTTAAAACTAACATGAGTCTCTACAAATGTCCAGTTTTAGGGTTTTACACAGAATTAAACCAAACAACATGAATCAAACATGCACTTTATTTATTTCCACTAAATAACAAAAGTACATCAAAATGATTGAAGCTAAGGGCATACAAAACTGTCTAACAGCTCCCACTTGCACTTAGGTCCAATCTGGTACAAGCCGGAGTCCCATACTTTCCACGTGTTTCTCAAACACCTTCTGTGTCAGTGGCTTAGTCAATGGGTCTGCCACATTATCCGCTGATGCTACCTTTTGAATTAGGATGTCCCCTCTACCAACGATCTCCCGCAGTACATGGTACTTCCTCTCGATGTGCTTTGACTTCGAGTGGGCCCGAGGCTCTTTAGCCTGGGCGATCGCTCCATTGTTGTCACACAACAACGGGATGGGTGATGTGCTGGATGGAATCGCTCCCAATTCGTATATGAATTTCTTCATCCACACGGCTTCCTTGGCAGCTTCACTTGCGGCAATGTACTCGGCCTCGGTTGTGGAGTCTGCAGTGGACCCCTGTTTGCTGCTTTTCCAGCAAACAGCACACGATCCTATCGTGAAAACATACCCAGATGTAGACTTTCTATCATCTGGATCCGACTGGAAATCGGCATCGGTATACCCTAGAACTTGCAGTGAACTACCATCGAATACCAGACAAAACTCTTTCGTCCTTCGAAGGTATTTGAGTATGTTCTTCACAGCAGTCCAAGGCTCCTGTCCTGGGTTTGCCTGGAATCTGCTTACCACACTCACCGCCTGAGCTATGTCCGGGCGAGTGCACAACATGGCATACATGATGCTCCCCACAGCTGAGGCATAGGGAACGTCTCTCATGCTCTCAATCTCCTCAGAAGTCTTGGGAGACATCTTCTTGGAGAGAGTGACTCCGTGCCTGAAAGGAATGTTTCCTTTCTTGGAGTTTTCCATGCTGTATCTTTTGACAATTTTGTCAATGTAAGCAGCCTGGGATAATCCAATTATCCGCTTCGATCTATCTCTATAGAGTAGAAGACCCAGTATGTATGAAGCTTCTCCAAGATCTTTCATGGAGAACTGCTGTGATAGCCATACCTTGACCGAAGTCAACATTCCTACATCATTCCCAATGAGTAGGATATCGTCCACATACAAGACTAAAAAGGTGATCTTATCCCCACTGGATTTCCTGTAAACACAGGGCTCATCCGGATTCTGCTCAAAGTCAAACGTTTTGACTGCAGAATCAAAACGGATGTTCCAACTCCTAGAAGCCTGCTTAAGTCCATATATGGATCTATTAAGTTTACATACCATGTGTTCCTGACCAGCAGCAATGAAGCCTTGCGGCTGCTGCATGTAGATATCTTCACTAAGATCTCCATTCAGGAACGCTGTTTTGACATCCATTTGCCAAATCTCGTAATCATGGTACGCTGCTACAGCTAGCAGGATCCTAATGGATTTAAGCATGGCCACCGGTGAAAAGGTTTCCTCATAGTCGATGCCTTCTTTCTGAGTATACCCTTTCGCCACCAAACGAGCTTTAAATGTCTCAATCCTGCCATCGGGGCCCTTCTTCCTCTTGTAGATCCATTTGCAACCAATTGCTTTTACCCCGGAGGGCGGATCCACTAGAGTCCAGACTCCATTGGTCTCCATTGAGTCCATCTCGGCTCTCATGGCCTCCACCCACTTCTGGGAGTCTATGTCTAACATAGCTTCCGCGTAAGACACGGGATCCTCTTCACTAGTCAAGGCTTCCACCAGGTAACTATCCTGGTCATAACCATATCGGACTGGTGGTCTGGATACCCGGGTGGACCTTCTAGGTTGGTCATTACCTGGAACTTGTGGGTCATCTCCCACTGCTCCTGAGCTCTCCTCATCAAGAACTATTTCCTGACGATGGGTGTCCAGGATGTAATCGGATTCTAAGAATCGGGCGTTTCGACTGCAGAACACTTTCTGCTCACTTGGGTCATAGAATAGATAACCCACCGAATCCTTTGGGTAGCCTATAAACAGGCAACGGCTGGTTTTAGATTCCAACTTGTCCGCACTTGTTCTTTTAACGTGTGCAGGACAACCCCAAATCTTCAAGTGTCTCACACTTGGCTTCCTTCCGGTCCAAAGCTCATATGGAGTTTTCAGAACTGATTTGGTTGGAACCCTATTCAGCACGTAGATAGCAGTCTCTAATGCGTATCCCCAAAAGGATGTGGGTAATTCTGAGCGTACGAGAAGTGACCGGACCATGTCCAACAAGGTCCTATTTCTCCTCTCTGAAACACCGTTGAGTTGAGGTGTAGCAGGAGGAGCTAGTTGTGACACTATCCCATTGGCCTTTAAGTAGTCCCTGAATTCGTCAGAGAGATACTCGCCACCTCGATCTGATCGAAGGGCCTTAATTTCTCTCCCTAACTGTTTCTCGACTTCCTGTCTGAACTCTTTGAACTTTTCAAATGATTCAGACTTATGTCTCATTAGGTACACGTAACCATATCGTGAAAAATCATCTGTAAAGGTGATGAAATACACGTGTTGATTCCGTGTCCTAACACTCAGGGGACCACGTACATCAGTATGTATTAGGTCAAGTGTGCCTGCACATCTTTCAGGCTTACCGTCAAATGGCCGCTTAGTCATCTTACCTTGGAGGCAAGGTTCACAAGTGGGAAGATTTTCTACGGTTAGAAAATCCAAAGGACCATCCTTTACCAGTCTTGTGATTCGGTCGACACCGATGTGGCCAAGTCGGTAATGCCAGAGGCACGTGAGATTTACTGTATCACGAGTCCTTTTCTTGGGATTTTCGACTGACGTAGTTTCGGTTAAGTTAGTTTCCAAAGAAGGATGCAGAACATAGAGACCGTTCTCTAGCTCCCCGCATGCGATGAATTTATTATTCCGTTTAACAGTAATCATATTACTAAAGTAAACAGTATATCCATCAGCACACAATTTTGAAACAGAAATTAAATTCCTTCTCAAGTTCTGTACATAAAGACAATCTTTAAGTACAAGGACTCCTTCTTTAAAAACTAATTCTACGGTTCCTATTGCCGCAGCTGCAACACTTGCAGTTGTTCCCAAGAACAGTGTCACTTCACCTTCACTAAGCCTTCTGCTAACTTTGAACCCCTGTAGTGAGTTACACGCATGAGTTGAAGCCCCGGAGTCAACACACCAGGACACAGAAGTAACTAACATATTAGTTTCTATGACACAAGTTTCGATATTACCTTTCTTAGATTCCAGGTAGGTAGGACAGTTCCTCTTCCAGTGGCCGGTCTGCTTGCAGAAGTGACAGACATCAGATGCCTTGTTCTTCTTCTGCTTCTTGGGTTTGGTAGTCTTCTTCTGGGGCTTCTTTGCCTTTCTCTTTCTCTTGCCCGATTTGTTAGCTTCAGCAAGCATAACCACAGGCTCATCCTTCTTGAGTAAATCCTCGGCCCTCTGCAACATATTGCTGAGTTCCTGGACGCTGACATTCAGCTTATTCATATTGTAGTTCATAGTGAACGCATTGAAGGAAGAGGGCAAAGAATTTAGGATGGCATCCACTTGCGTGCCAAGATCTAGCCCGGATCCAAGAGCTTCAAGTTCGTTGATGTATCCCATCATCCGAAGACAATGGTCATGAACTTTCTGCCCTTTGGTCATCTGCGCGGTCATGAACAATTTCAGGACCTTCTGTCGAGTAGAACGGTTCTGCTCCTCATACATTGTCCTTAGACTGTCCAATATGTCCTTGGCAAGTTCGATCTGATCGAACTGCCTCTGTATTGAGTTGTCTAATGAGGCAATGACAAAGCAGCGGGCTAGGGAGTTCTTATCCTCCCAATCTTGGTAGTCCCTCCTATGGGCCTCAGAAGCCCTATCACCCGGACGTTCCGGGGCAGGATTTTTCACTACCTTGTCTAACTTTTCAGAAGTTAGGACCAGCATAAGATTTCTGTACCAGTCGGCATAGTTTGAGCCCTTAAGCTTGTTATCGTCTAGAAGCTTTGCAAATTGACCGTTTGCCATTTTCTGATAAAACAGCAAAATCATTAGTCCACAACCTTAGTTTGATTCATGTTTACCTACATAGATATGGCTTTTAATCTATGTTCCATTCCCATTTGTTCATCTCTGAGATTTCCCTCCTATCTCAGTGACGGAGACGACGAAATGTCTCTGGAAATGTGGGAAATCACATGGGGTGCGTGAAGCCAACTGTTTCAGCTGCATAACCCCACCACCTTTCTGTGACGGATCATATCCACTCATCAAATGAGTTTCCCTTTGGCCTCTGTCAGACAAGGTTCAGAGCCGTTTTCAGGTAAACCCTTCTGTCAGTGAGTGCACACCCATCATATTCAGGTTACGCCAAGGTACCGTGAGAGAGTTCCCATTTTCTGGTGAAGCCCCTCCCACATCGGTCTATGACGCCCCTATCATCTTATGAAACACTCTAACAGATCCAACAGCAAATGGATAGCCCAATTTTATGGTGCGTTTCCTCATTACTGATGGACCCATCATTGTGCTAATGACGGAAGGCCTTTAGAGAGTCCATCATATGGATCTCCCTATCACTTGCATTCATATTTGCTGGAGGGAACAAAATCACGGCCTAGTTCTAATTTAGGTCAAACCAAAGTGGCTCCCACTGACTTTCATAAAGTCAGATTTCTGGTGGGCCTTCATCGGCTAGGGGTTCCGTACGCATCCCTTTTCAGGGTTGTGGGGCCCACCAGGCAAAGAGGGGGGTCATCCAATGACCTTCAGGGACACCATGGTAATGATGTGCATTCAGCCATGGTGTGCGCAAGAGCCACTAACGAGTCATCACGGGCCAAGTACTTATGGCCCATGGTCGCAGCACATCAAACATCCAAACATCACATGTAAAGGAGGAATTGATCCAATCAATTAATTGCTGTAAAGCCCATTCAACGGCCCATTTAAAAACCAAGTCATTAACGATTAATGTCCACTAGGCGTATGGGCTGAATCGCAGATAGCAGTTCGGCCCATACAGCTTGTCTCACAATAATGGGCTTTTGCAGTTTTAACCCTTTAAAACTGGGCTTTACAGGTGGGCCGAATTAATCCCTGTAATTGAACATCAGATTTGGAACCAAAGTGTGAGACAATTGGACTGAGAACAGCCCCTTTCGAAACCCAGATTTGGTCCAAACAGTTTTGGTCCAATCTAGTCCGAAATGGTCCAAAACTGATTTTCAATTCAAGAATTAATTATTGAATGATCTGAAATTAATAGTTTTGATTTCTAGCAAACACAAAACAATTATGGACTGTTCGCACCACCTGCAAAACAGAGGTTAATCACAAGGGTTGCAGTTTCATAAACTGCAAATCGCAGAAAACGATTTCTCCATCTGCAAATCTCCAGCGCCGCCATCTTCTTCCATCTTCTTTAATCAAGAAAAATAACAGAAATCCTATTTCTATTAATTACATTCTTGATCAAATCCTATACATTCAGTCTAAAAATAAAAAAAATTATTTACAGACCGAATTGAATGAAATAAATAAATAGAAAAGAAAAAGGGTGCGCAGACCATCTGCGCTAAAACTGCACTGCGATCTCCAGGTTTGAACAGTCCATTAAATCAAAATAAATAAAGAACAATTCCAAATAAATTTTGGATTTAATAGAAATTAATTTCAGATCAATCGCCCTTAACAAGAAACAGTTTCTTGGAAAAAAAGAAAACAATCTGCGCAAATCTTGAAAGAACACCTTCTATCCATCTGTGCAGGGTCAGATCTGATTTTCTTTTGGTTCAAGATTCGAACCTGTGGCTCTGATACCACTGAAAGAATGGTAGGATCCATTTAATGGACGCCATAAAGGTTGCGGAATGGGTGGGGCGAATTTCAAAAATTTCCTACCTTCTCCCAACTGGGAATCATATTCCCTGAATTTAGAATACAATATTCAAGGATCTACTTGAACCCTAATCAAACCAGATCTGTACCAAAAGATAAATGGGAGGATTATACCTGATCCGGAGAAGCAGTATCTCCCAAAGTTGGTGTTCACGCCCAAAGAATGCTCCAAGATCTGTCCCTGCTGAAGATGACACAGCTGTGGATGGAACAGAACCAGCAGGGTGCGTCCTACACACTGGATCCTTCACAAGAATCCCCTGGATGTACTAAACACTGAATTCTTTCAGTCTTTCTTGCAAGACTGATGTCAAGAACTGGTTTCTTGACTTTCTTTTCTGCAAAGATCAAATCTTGCAACAATGCAGATGGCGGCGGCAGGAGGAGATTTCCAGAAACGAAAAGGCTGAACTGTTTTCTTTTCTGGAGAGAATGAGATCTAATCTCAATTCGCAGGAACCTTTCTTGCTTACCAGAACCTCTTGGATCGAAATCTGATTTCCTTCTCTTGGTTCATTCGAAATTCTCCTCTCTTTTCTTCTTGATTAAGAAATCTCCTAATTAGGAGTTATCCCAATCCAAATCAGTATTTGGATAGGGGATAATCTTAATCCCTTTCCCAGATAGAGTTAGCTTACTCCTGATCTTATCAGGAGGTTACCAGATTCAAATCTGATTTGAATTTGGTCTCTAAGAGTGGATAAGGCTAAGAGCCCAATCCTTTTTGCTAACTTCAATCTCAAATTCGCCCCATTGATGGGTGATCATATCAGCCCACTTCGAAATGGGCTTTTGGCCCATTAAGTATTCAGTGTTTAATTAGTTTCCAATCTACTGCCCAGTTGGGCTTCTTTGTATGGCGTGGGACCCAAGCATTGATCTACACACCAGCCACATGGGTTCGGCCCAGCCTTTAATACAAGGCCCAACCAAATTCACTGAAAATCTCAATGAACCCCTTGAGTCCATCGTATGAACCCTATGGGCCCAACACTTATATTAAGTGGTCCCTGGGCCAAGCCATCTTATAAAAACCCAGGGACTGTGGGCAGGTGCAAGATTAGCCCATCAGGTATTATCCTAAATGGTCTTACACTTAACCTCTCAGCCCTTAATGATCAAGCACTGCCCGACAAGAGAGGACCTCTCCCTCGGCTGCAAGGAACAGTGCCGCACTCTCCTCTCACATGGATCCCGGGAATTAAAACCTTTTGCAAACATTTTGAAACCGTACATATATATGTAAATATATTAATTTTGCAAAAACAAAATTCCAACGATTGAAATCAACTGCCGGCAGTTTGGTTTCCATCAGAGAGAGTGCATTCCCGATCATTACCCTTTGTCCGACAAAGTGGCTGATTCTGTCACTATGACCACCCACTCAGATGAATTCTCAAACTGCCCCAACATACCCAGGTTTTGATCCCCACTAAGGATCTCACTGATTGGCATATCAAAGGCAGCCTTATCCAGCACCTAGTGAAGTGTCATAATCGAGTCTAGGGGTCAGGTGTAACTTTCCAGTTTTGCCCATCTATCTCCAAGGTCCAGGGCAAGACTGGAAATCTGGTCCGGTTCAAGGATTCAAGTAATCCCATGCTGTATGTGCCTCGGGTCTTACCCTGATGGCTGAGACAGGCCATCCCAACACTTGGTGGCACACCAGTATCAGCCTTGGCAGGATAAATCTCCCCAGACTTATCCAACGGCTGTGAACATTTAAAACTAACATGAGTCTCTACAAATGTCCAGTTTTAGGGTTTTACACAGAATTAAACCAAACAACATGAATCAAACATGCACTTTATTTATTTCCACTAAATAACAAAAGTACATCAAAATGATTGAAGCTAAGGGCATACAAAACTGTCTAACAAAAAGCCCATTTCGAGCTGGGCTGATATGATCACCCATCTATGGGGCGGATCTAGGATTAAAGTTAGCAAAAGGATTGGGCCTTTAACCCTATCCACTCTGGGAGACCAAATTCAAATCAGATTTGAATCTGGTAACCTCCTGATAAGATCAGGAGTAAGCTAACTTAATCTGCAGATAGGATTAAGATCATCCCCTATCAAAATACTGATTTGGATTGGGATAACTCCTAATTAGGAGGTTCTTAATCAAGAAGAAAAGAGGAGAAACCCTAAGAGATTATAATCAAATTTCAAACCTAGGGGTTTTGGTGCAAGAAATCATCTTGCGAATTGAGATAAGGATCTCATACACACTCCAGAGAGAAGAGAAGCAAATTCAGCCATCTTCATTTCAGGAGTTCTCCTCCAGCCACCGCCATTCTCTCTTTCAAGATTCAATCTTTGAAGAAGAAAGAAGTCAAGAAATTGGTTCTTGACATCAGTCTTGTAGAAAAGACTGAAAAGATTTGGTGCTCTGAGTTTCCAGTGGATTCTTGCGAAGGATTCAGTGTGTAGGATGCACTTAGCTGGTTCCATTCCACATACAGCTGTGTCATCTTCCGCAGGAGCGGATCTTGGTGTCCTCTTTGGGCGTGAACAACAACTTTGGGAGATACTGCTTCTCTGGATCAGGTATAATTCCTCCCTTCCCTTTTGGTTCAGATCTGGTTCGATTATGGTTCAAGTAGGATCCTTGAATATTGTATTCTAAATTTAGGGAATATGATTCCCAATTGAAAGAAGGTAGGAAAAATTTTGAAATTCGACCACCCATTCCCCAATCTTTATGGCATCCATTAGATGGATCCTACCATTCTTTCACTATCACTTGGATGCTCCAGAGCAGGATTCTTTGCCACTTTGTCTAACTTTTCAGAAGTTAGGACCAGCATAAGGTTCCTGTACCAGTCGGCATAGTTTGGGCCCTTCAACTTGTTGTCATCAAACAGCTTTGCAAATTGTCCGTTTGCCATTTTCTGATAAAAGAGCAAACATCAGTCCACAACCTAATTTGATTCATGTTCATTACAAAGATATGGATTTTAATCTACGTTCCATTCCCATTTATTCATCTCTAAGATTTCCCTCCCTTCTCCGTGACAGAGACTACGAGTTGTCTCTAGAAATGTTAGGAAATCACATAGGGTGCATGGAGCCAACAGTTTCAGCTGCAAAACCCCACCTCCTTTCTGTGAAGGATCATATCCACTCATCATATGGGTTTTCTCTTTGGCCTCTATCAGACAAGGTTCAGAGCCATTTTCAGGTAAACCTTTCTGTCCAGTGAGTGCTTACCCATCATATTCGTGAATGCCAAGGTACCGTGAGAGAGTTCTCATTTTCTGGTGAAGCCCCTCCCACATCGGTCTATGACACCCCTATCATCTTATGAAACACTCAGACAAGCCCAACAGCAAATGGATAGCCCATTTTCTGGTGTGTTTCCTCATTACTGAAGGACCCATCCTCATGCTAATGATGGAAGGCCTTTAGAGAGTTCATCATATGAATCTCCCTATCACATGCACTCATATTAGCTGGAGGGAACAGTTAATTACGCCCTAGTTTGATCTAGGTCAAACCAAAGTGGCTCCCACTGACTTTCATAAAGCCAGATTTCGGTGGGCCTAAATCGGCTAGGGTTCTGCACGTAACCTCTCGATGAGGTGTGGGGCCCACCACTGAGGGAGGTCATCTAATGACCAAAAGGGACACCATGGCAATGATGTGCATTCAGCCATGGTGTGCGCAAGAGCCACTGTCGATTGACCCTAGATTCGGTCCAAACAATTTGAACCAATCTTGGTTCGAATGGGTCTAGGGTTTGATCTTTAATTAAATCTTTAATTCATGAAAATAATCTAAAAATAAATACTGATAAAAGAACAGCAATAGTCAGTCTCATAGGGCTGTTCGTACACTCCATCCTGCAAAACAGAGGTTAGATCACAGGTTGCAGTTTCATAAACTACAAATCGCAGATCGCAATTCTCCCATCTGCGAAATCTCCTTTTCTGCGAGATCTCCTTCTCTGCGCCGCCTTCTTCAATCCAAAATAAATAGAAATCCTAATTTCTATTAATAATTACATCAGATCGAATGCCTATACATTCAGTCTAAAAATAAAAAAAAAAAATTATTTTACTACCAAATGTAATAAAATAATCCATAATCTGCAAAATGGATTATGGGCAATAAATGCACTCATTACTTTTTTACATTATTTTAACACTTAAATGCACTCATTACTCTTGTATTTCGATTCAGGGCAATAAAATGGCAATTGGTAGAAAACAGGGCAAATCGGGAGATTTTGCACAGTTTCGGTGATAGTCCGTAATCTGGACCTAACTCTCAATTCAGGACTCCGAATTGGACAATTCAAGAAGCATTAGAAAGAGGAGAGGAAGACCCACAACTTTTATGTTTTGGGTTTTTACAGATTCGGCCCGCATCGAGTACGAAAACGAGCCCAAAGTCGGAGCAAGTTTGTAGCCAGGCCCATTTCACAACTTAAGCCCAACTCGCAGAAGTACCTTGAAACAGCCCAAGTTTTAAGTAGCCCAACTCGAATTCAAGAGTCAAGAGTCCAAATCTCGAATATAATCTCCAAAGAGAGAGTCTTATCCGATCTAAAGTCTTGAATGTAATCCTAGAGAGATAAGAAGATTGAGATTAGATCATTAGATAAGAGATAGGATAGGATTAGTTCAAAGAAGATCAAGACTCTCTAAAGATAAGATGATCTCCTAGAAGGAGTTGGAAAACAGCCCTCTCCTTTGGCTATATAAAGAGGGGGGCGAACCAGCTCTAGCATCACTCACTCCAAGATCCAAGAGATCATCAAGAAGACCAAGAAGCTCAAAAAGCAGTTCGGCCATGGAGAAGCAAAGCATGGAGATTGCGCAGATCATGAGTAGCTAAGCTTCTTTTTCTGGTTCAAGGGAGGAGGTTCGATTGTGTCATTGTGAGGTTCTGTAGTTAATTTATTTTCTTGCTTTTTAATTCAAGTATTCATTGATTCTTGAGCATATTTTTTATTGGATGTTAATGTTAATTAGTCTGACAAACTGAATTAATGTTTATTTTCCTAGTGCTATCCATGATTTCGGTGATCCGTAATGTTAATTAGTCATGTTTTATGACTCATGCTTCTCAACGAGGTCAACTCGAGTACAACCCCGAAATTGAGAGGACCACCCGTCATTTAAGGAAGGAGGCTAAGCATAGGAAGGATCGTTCACCAAAAAGGGTGAACTCAGATTGCGAATTGCCCACTTGTGATTTTCCCATCTTCGAAGAAGGAGAAAGAATGGCTGACAGAGAGAGGATATTAAGGGAGTTGGCTGCACCGATTATGAACCAACAGCCCTTATGCATCACGTATCCCACTCTTGAGGTAGCCTTTGAATTGAAATCTAGTTTGATACAATTATTGCCTATATTTCATGGTTTTCTAGGAAAGGACCCTCATAAGCATCTAAAGGAATTCCATGTCATCTGTGCAAGCATGAAGCCCCAAGGTAAGACCGAGGACCAGGTAAAACTCATAGCCTTTCCATTTACTTTAAGAGATAAAGCAAAGGATTGGTTGTATATTCTTCCTCCCGGTTCAGTATGCACATGGGATGAGATGAATAGGATATTCTTGGACAAATATTTTCCTGCATCCCAGGCTGCAAATATAAGAAAAGATATATGTGGAGTTCGGCAATTTGGTGGTGAGACACTATATGAATATTGAGAAAGGTTTAAACAACTTGTTGTTAGTTGTCCACATCACCAAATACCCGGACAACTATTAATCCAATACTTCTATGAAGGGCTGCAGCCCATGGATAGAAGTATGGTCGATGCAGCCAGTGGAGGAGCCTTGGTGAACAACACACCCGAAGCCACCAGGGAGTTAATCTCCAACATGGCCAAAAATTCACAGAAGTTCAGTGTAAGGACAGATGATACCATTAGACGGGTTAATGAGGTAAGCCATGTAAATTTAGAAAGTCAGATTTCTGACCTAACTGCTTTGGTAAGACAACTCGCTACAGGACAATTTCAAACTGTCAGGGTATGTGGTATCTGTTCGATTCCTGGTCATCCTATGGACATGTGTCCATCATTACAGGATGGGTCGATTCAGCAAGTGAGTGTAGTAGGAGGATTCCCGGGCCAGCCCCAACGAAAGTATGATCCCTACTCCAATTACTACAATCCGGGGTGGAGAGATCATCCAAACCTAAGCTATGGAAACCAAGGAGGACAGCAGCAATATCAGTCCCATTTTTTCAGTCGACAGCCCTAGTTTTCAACACCCATCACAGCGCAAGGCCAACCCCTGAATTCAGGTATGTCATTAGAAGATATAGTTAAGGCTCTAGCTACTAATACTCAGCAATTTCAGCAGGAAACAAGAGCCAGCATTCAGAATTTGGGGAATCAAATCAGCCAACTTGCCACTTCCATTAGCAAGTTAGAGGCGCAGAGCTCCAGGAAACTACCATCACAAACGGTAGTCAACCCCAAGGAGAATGTAAGTGCAGTGGTGCTGAGAAGCGGGAAGGAACTGCAGCTAGAACCTACCTCACCAAAGAAGGCTGATAAAGGACAAGAGGAGGTACATGACTCAAATGAGAACCCCATTAAGGTAGGAGTTGGAGAGAACGTTTCAGTTGTGATCAAAAGGACCTTGCCAGAAAAACATGTTGATCCAGATATGTTCACCCTACCCTGTGTGATTGGCAATAAGCGAATCGAGCATGCCATGCTAGACTTAGGTGCATCCATCAATGTCATGCCATACTCGATTTACTATGCTTTGAGATTAGGTCCTTTAAAGGAATCTAAAGTTGTTATCCAATTAGCTGATTGTTCTAACGCATACCCAAAAGGGATTGTTGAGAATGTAATGGTGCAGGTTAACGATTTAATTTTCCCAGCCGATTTTTACATTCTGAAGATGGAGGAGAACACGATCGAAAATTCAGCCCCACTTTTATTAGGCAGGCCATTCATGAAAACGGCCAAGACCAAAATAGATGTGGATGAGGGTACCCTCTCTGTCGAAATCGGCGGGGAGACTATTAAATTTAATATTTTTGAAGCTAAGAAGTACCCAAATGAAGACCATTCGGTTGACACTATTGATCGAACTGTGCAGGAAATTTTTGAAAAAGACATGAATGAGGAGCTAGAATCGAGTGCACAAATGGATACGAAGGCCCCTATTCCAGATTTGAACCCGCCCATGATGGATGGAAGGGGAGCACACCGGAAGCTGCAACCACGAGAGTTAAAATAGCAAAGGAGGACGTCGAGCATAACGACGTTAAACAATTGCGCTTGTGGGAGGAAACCCATTGTGTTTAGTTAATTTTGTTATTTTGTTTGGTTTTGATTTTTGTGTTTAGCAGGAACCTCACAAGGCGAATAGGGAAGTACCCCTAAATCCCTATACTTTATGCATAATCACATACATTGGGGACAATGTATAACTTAAGTGTGGGGGGATTAGGGAAATCTGATGGAAATTTGGGATACCTTACCTTCTTGAAATTTCTGCTCCCGAAAACTTATCCTTGAACGATTTCAACTTATCAGGAATCATGTGCTTAGGCCGAATAGATAAGATAGGATGCAAGCGTGACTAACTGAATCTTTCTTGGCTGCTTATGGTACCTCATGATTTTAATCGATCAATAAGCAAGATGCATAAGGGTTTGATTGATTTTCACATAATTATCTGTCAAACATGGGTTGATTATTCTAGAACTTGCTGTGTTAGGCATATAGAGACCACGATCAATGAATTCATGGATCAGGCAGTGAAACGCTATGATTCTTGTGAAAAAGAAAGGAGTTTGAAAATAAAATCGTGACTAATGTGAGATGGAGCATAAAATGCACTCACATCTAGAAACAAAAACAAGTGTGAGATGGAGCATAAAATGCACTCACATCTAGAAATGAAACCAAGTGTGAGATGGAGCATAAAATGCACTCACATCTTGAAAAGAAGGCAAGGGTGAGATGGAGCATAAAATGCACTCACCCTAGAACCCCAACCCCATTTTTACCTTCAGATCCTAGGAATTCACACTAAGTGGTGGAGATGTGATACATAGCAAGCTTATGGCAACAAGCACACCTTATTTTGATTCAAAGAAAAGTAATTGCATCTGGCTGAATTGGTTTGTTAAAAGCAATGAGCACCCGTGCAGTCCAAGGAGTTTCAGCCTTGGAAGGCTTGTCTCCTTGACTATCGATTTAACTTGGGACCATGAGGAATGGTTATTTGCGATCACTCTTGGACAAGAAAAAGGGGAGAAAGAGATGAAAAGGGAAAGGTTACCAAGTCTGAACTAAAGCATGAAATGAACCAGGCCTCATGTAGAGAAAAAGAAAGATTGAAATTCAATAGTTAGTCTCTCTTGTGTTACTTGAGTTTTTGCCTTGCCCGAGGACGGGCAAAGTTTAAGTGTGGGGGGATTTGATGAGACCAAAAAGAACCCTATTTTTATCCCCTAATATTCATTTTTTTACATTATTTGGACACTTAAATGCACTCATTACTCTTGTATTTCGATTCAGGGCAATAAGAAGGCAATTGGAAGAAAACAGGGCAAATCGGGTGATTTTGCACAGTTTCGGCGATAGTCAGTAATCTGGGCCTAACTATCAATTCCGGACTCCGAATTGGATAATTCAAGAAGCATTAGAAAGAGGAAAGGAAGGCCCTCAACTTTTATGTTTTGGGTTTTAACAGATTCGGCCCGCATCGAGTACGAAAACGAGCCCAAAGTCGGAGCAAGTTCGCAGCCAGACCCATTTCACAACTTAAGCCGAACTCGCAGAAGTACCTTGAAGCAGCCCAAGTTTTAAGCAGCCCAACTCGAATTCAAGAGTCAAGAGTCCAAATCTCGAATATAATCTCCAAAGAGAGAGTCTTATCAGATCTAAAGTCTTGAATATAATCCTAGAGAGATAAGAAGATTGAGATTAGATCATTAGATAAAAGATAGGATATGATTAGTTCAAAGAAGATCAAGACTCTCTAAAGATAAGATGATCTCCTAGAAGGAGTTGGAAAACAGCCCTCTCCTTTGGCTATATAAAGAGGGGGGCGAACCAGCTCTAGCATCACTCACTCCAAGATCCAAGAGATCATCAAGAAGACCAAGAAGCTCAAAAAGCAGTTCGGCCATGGAGAAGCAAAGCATGGAGATTGCGCAGATCATGAGTAGCTAAGCTTCTTTTTCTGGTTCAAGGGGGGAGGTTCGATTGTGTCATTGTGAGGTTCTGTAGTTAATTTATTTTCTTACTTTTTAATTCAAGTATTCATTGATTCTTGATCATATTTTTTATTGGATGTTAATGTTAATTAGTCTGACAAACTGAATTAATGTTGATTTTTCTACTGCTATCCATGATTTCGGTGATCCGTAATTGTCACAAATACTGGTACAAGTAGCAATTAGGTTAATACCTTTCTGGGTCAATTGTTCGTGACAGCCTTTGACCAATGTATTGACATGGTTTAACCTAAAAGGAATCGATGGAACAAGATTCAATAATTGTAGCTATCTCAATTATTGTTGTTTTGGTTTAATTGTTTTCACAAATCTTAATGCTTTCACTGTTTAACATGGAACGCTATCGTACCCAGTTGAGTGGTGATAAGTGTTGATCGAATGCTGGGTTTGGTCAACTGAATTAGGAAAACACAAGGTTTATGATGGCTATCCTAATAAATCTAAGGTTAAATGCTTGAATTGCAAGAATGCTGAAATTTACCTAGGATCGATGGCCAATTGATTCAACCTGAACCCTTGAACCAGAATTCGGTAAGACTGATTTTCTCTTGTTTGTTTAAGTTACTATTTATTTTCTTTTCTTTTAATTTCAGTATTTAAATTCTCTCACTCTTACCCATTCGGCTAAGAGATTATTGACTTGCTCCCTGTGGGATTCGACCTAGAACCACTTTTACTACAAATATTTTATTATAGGACTAGTATTAATTTTGAGGGCTTCGACAACCCGTCACACCCCCTGAAACCCATCAAATGGGATCTATGGGCCCAACACTTACCCTAAGTGGTCCCTAGGCCAAGCCACCTTGTAACACCCAGGGACTGTGGGCAGATGCAAGATTAGCCCATCAGGTATTACCCTCAATGGTCTTACACAAAACCTCTTAGCCCATAATGATCATACACTACCCGACAAGAGAGGACCTCTCCCTCGGCTGCAAGGAACAGTGTTGCACTCTCTACTTCTATGGATCCCGGGAATTAAAACCTTCTTGCAAACATTTTAGAAACCATAATATATATACTTTTATATCTCATATAAAATATACTTTGCAAAACAAATCTCAACGGTTGAAATCAGCTACCGGCATTCTTGGTTTCCATCAGTGAGAGTGCATCCCCGATCATTACCTTTGTCCGACAAAGGGGCTGATCCTGCCACTATGATCACCCACTCAGATGAGTTCTCAGACTATCCCAACATACCCAGGTTTTGACCCCCGCTAAGGATCTCACTGATTGGTACATCAAAGACAGCCCAATCCGACACCTAGTGCAGTATCATAATCGAGTCTAGGGGTCGGGTGTAACTTTCCAGTTTTGTCCATCAATCTCCAAGGTCCAGTTCAAAGATTCAATTAATCCTACACTGTATGTGCCTAGGGTCTCACCCTGGTAGCTGAGATAGGCCACCCCAACCGACTTGGTGGCACCACAGTGTCAACCTTATAGGTCTCCCCAGACCGACCCACTGGCTGTGAACATTCTAAACTAACACAAGTCTCATTAAGTGTCCAGTTTAAGGGTATTACACAGAAACATACCAAGGGAACATGAATCAAATATGCACTTTTATTCATTTACAATAAACTCATAAAGTACATCATTTTGATTGAAGCTAAGGGCATACAAAACTGTCTAACAGCTTGCTCTACCCGATTTGGGTCGTTCGGTCCAATTAGTATTCACACAGCCCGTTCCAATCTAGTACAAGCCGATCTGGGTCGACCCAAATCCAAAATAGACCCCGGGCAGGATGGTTCGGTACCCCTTGCTCTACCCAGTTTGGGTCATCCGATCCAACTAGTATTCACATAGCTTGACCTAGTACAAGCCAATTCGGGTTGACTTGAATCCAAAATAGACCCCAGGCGGGATGGTTCAGTACCACTTGCTCTATCTGTTTTTGGTTTTCCAGTCCAACCAACATTCACACAACTCGACTTAACCCGATACAAGCCGATCTAGGGCGACCCAAATCCAAAACAGTTTCGGGCAGGATGGTTTGGTATCCGCATGCTTTGCCCAGTCTGGACCATTTGGTCAACCAATATCCACACAACTCGACCCGAATCTAGACCGACCCATTTTACTTATGTTCACTTGGTCCAGGTCAATCGGTTCGGTCTCAAACCTGTGCACAAACCTGATATGGTCCGGCCCAAGTAAAACCACCATTGACTAAGCTAGTCTAGTCCGATCGGACTGATCTAGATCTAAATGGTTCAACCACCCTTAATATGATTAGCTCAAAGATAATCCAATTATATAGTTCTACTTGGTCTGTTTGGTTTGACCTTAAGTGGTTCGGTCAAACCCGAAATCCGAACATAGTTAAATGGATTTGCCGCTTATGTAAAAATAACATGCATGAAATGTGATTAGAACCTTCACCACTTATATAAATAGTAACTACAATTACCACCAAGCTATGACCAACTTATTTGTTAAGAGAGAGTTTATTTTTTAAGTCCATAAATATAAGATTAATGGGTTTGGGCGGAATGAATTTGATTAAAGTGGGTTTGGGTTGAAACAAAGCTATTTAATTTTATATAACTTGGTCATTAATGGGTTCGCAGGTTAGATGTCTCAACCCAACGTGCCCAATTGCCACCACTACCTATTGACAACCAGAAACGAAAACCAAATTTTTTTCTAAGAGATAACGTTTATGTAGCGGTGGTTTAGGCAACTTTTTCAAGCCCATTGTGGGTCTTGTTAGAGGTGGTAGTACTATAGTAATATGATGCATGTGAGACCCACCGGTATAATGCAAAGAACCAGCCCTTACGAGTAATGCCAAGAAAACAACTCAACTATTAGATCATTGCGTATAATGAACTTACTATCTTGTTTGCATGTTTGTCTATAACTAAAGAGAGATGGGTCCTTTTAGGGCTGTATGATTTCATGAATCTACTAGGTCCTTTTTAGGGTTGTATGATTTCATGAATCTACCTAACTCCATCTAATGACCCTTTAATGGGTCAAGTCGATCCATAGCGGTATATTCAGTTCGGATCAGGTAGGCATAAGGATGTAAGCACATTTAATAGGTACTTAAAAATTTCTTGTCACCTCTCTCTTAATATACCCCCAACCTACCCTTGAAAAAAAGATTAAAATCCATTTTTGACACTTGCCAGTATATTTATCACGTGCTCACATGGAACGTATGAAGGGATCAGAGATTCATCATATGGACGCCCAGATCTTGTGGAATAAGGGGGCGAATTTCAAAAATTTTTCTCTCCCTTTAATTGGGAATCGCATTCCCTATTTTAGAAAAACATATTTTTTAAGGATCAATCTTGAACCATGAACCAAACCAGATCTGAACCAAAAGGAGTAAGAGGGAGGATGTACCTGATACGGAGAAACAGTATCTCCCAATGGAGGTGTTCACGCCCAAGGAAGGATCCAAAATCTGCTCCCACTAAAGATGGCACAATGCAGGATGGAGCAGAATCAACAATGTTCTTCCAAAAGAACTTGACCCTTCGCAAGAATCAACTGGATGGCTTGTGAGAACAGCTCCAATCAATCTTTTCCCAAAATATTGGTATCAAGATTAGATCTTGATTTCTCCCAAGAACTGGAGATCAAACTGATGGTAATGGCGGCGGCAGTAAGGAGGCGGCAAGAGAGTATTCGCAGGGTGCAGAATACTCTCTTCTTGTGATTTCAGCACTCAAGTGGATTTTTTATTATGTCTCTTCTAAAAGCTGTCGCCCTCTCCTTCTTTGTTAACCTAAAAGATCAACTCCTAATCCAATTAGGAGTTGCTTATCCAAATCATATTAGGATCAGCCCTATCTTTAGGTGATAAGGATAAACCCTTATTTTATCTGCAGATTATATTAGCTTTCTCCTAATCTTATTAGGAGGTTTCTAGATCTGAATCACATTCAGATATGGACTCTCTGAGTGGATAGGGTCAAGACCCTATCCTATCTGCTAATCCATCTCAGAATTCGCCCCATGATTAACTAATCAAATAGCCCAGTTCGAAATGGGCTTTAGGCCCATTAAGCTTATGTACTCACTTAACCTTCCTAACTGCTGCCCAGTTGGGCTTCCTTGTATGGCGTGGGACCCAAACATTGATCTACACATCAGCCACATGGGTTCAGCCCAGCCTTTGTTACAAGGCCTGGCCGAATACACTATTATGGACAGTGCACCCCCTGAAACCATCTTATGGGCAATATGGGCCCATCACTTACCCTAAGTGGTCCGTGCGCCAAACCACCTTGTAACATGCAGGGACTGTGGGTAGATGCAAGATTAGCCCATCAGGTATTATCCTCAATGGTCTTACACTTAACCTCTCAGCCCATAATGATCATACATTGCCCGACAAGAGAGGACCTCTCCCTCGGTTACAAGGAACAGTGTTGCACTCTCTACTTATATGGATCCCGGGAATTAAAACCTTCTTGCAAACATTTTAGAAACCATAATATATATACTTTTATATCTCATACAAAATATACTTTGCAAAACAAATCTCAACGGTTGAAATCGGCTGCCGGTAGTCTTGGTTTCCATCAGTGAGAGTGCATCCCCGATCATTACCTTTGTCCGACAAAGGGGCTGATCCTGTCACTATGATCACCCAATCAGATGAATTCTCAGACTGTCCCAACATACCCAGGTTTTGACCCCTGCTAAGGATCTCACTGATTGGTACATCAAAGATAGCCCAATCCGACACCCAGTGCAATATCACAATCGAGTCTAGGGGTCGGGTGTAACTTTCCAATTTTGCCCATCAATCTCCAAGGTCCAGGGCAATACCGGAAATCTGGTCCAGTTCAAAGATTCAATTAATCCTACACTGTATGTGCCTAGGGTCTCACCCTGGCAATTGAGACAGGCCACCCCAACCGACTTGGTGGCACCACAGTGTCAACCTTATCGGGATTGGTCTCCCCAGACCGACCCACTGGCTGTGAACATTCTAAACTAACACGAGTCTCATTAAGTATCCAGTTTAAGGGTATTACACAAAAACATACCAAGGGAACATGAATCAAATATGCACTTTTATTCATTTACAATAAACTCATAAAGTACATCATTTTGATTGAAGCTACGGGCATACAAAACTGTCTAACAGCTTTCATTTGCACCCAGGTCCAATCAGGTACTAGGCGGAGTCCTATGCTTTCCACGTGTTTCTCAAACACTTTCTATGATAGTGGCTTCGTCAATGGGTCTGCTACATTTTCCGCTGACGCTACCTTCTGAATCAGGACATCCCCACTACCAACAATCTCCTGCAGTACGTGGTACTTCCTCTCGATGTGCTTCGACTTCGAGTGGGCTCGTGGCTCCTTAGCCTGAGCAATGGCTCCATTGTTGTCACACAACAATGGGATGGGTGATGTGCTAGACGGAACTACTCCCAACTCGTGAACAAACTTCTTCATCCACACAGCTTCTTTGGCAGCCTCACTTGTGGCAATGTACTCGGCCTCGGTCGTGGAGTCTGCAGTGGACCCCAGTTTGTTGCTTTTCCAACAAACAGCACACGATCCTATCGTGAAAACATATCCAGATGTAGACTTTCTATCATCTGGATCCGACTAGAAATCGGCATCTGTATACCCTTGGATCTGTAGTGAGCTACCGTCGAATACTAGACAAAACTCTTTTGTCCTTCGAAGGTACTTAAGTATGTTTTTCACAGCATCCAGTGCTCCTGCCCTGGGTTGGCCTGAAATCTGCTTACTACACTCACTGCCTAAGCAATGTCGAGACGAGTGCATAGCATGGCATACATGATGCTCCCTACGGCAGAGGCATAGGGAACGTCTTTCATGCTATCAATCTCCTCAGAAGTCTTGGGAGACATCTTCTTGGAGAGAGTGACTCCGTGCCTGAAAGGAACATTTCCTTTCTTGGAGTTTTCCATGCTGTATCTATTGACTATTTTGTCAATGTAAGCAGATTGGGATAATCCTATTATCCGCTTTGATCTATCTCTATAGAGTCGAAGACCCAGTATATAAGAGGCTTCTCCAAGATCTTTCATGGAGAATTGTTGTGAAAGCCATATTTCACCGTAGTTAACATTCCTACATCATTCCCAATGAGTAGAATGTCATCTACATACAGAACCAAGAAGGTAACCTTATATCCACTGTATTTCCTGTAGACACAGGGTTCATCTGAATTCTGCTCGAAATCAAACGATTTGACAGTAGAGTCAAAACGAATGAAGCCTTGCGACTGCTGCATATAGATATCTTCAGTAAGATCTCCATTCAGGAATGCAGTTTTGACATCCATCTGCCAAATCTCATAATCATGGTATGCTGCTACAGCTAGCAGGATCCTAATGGATTTAAGCATGGCCACGGGCAAAAAGGTTTCCTCATAATCGATGCCCTCTTTCTGAGTGTACCCTTTCGCCACCAGACGAGCTTTGAAGGTCTCAACCTTACCATCGGGGCCCTTCTTCCTCCTATAAATCCATTTGCAACCAATTGCTTTTACCCCGGAGGGCGGATCTACTAGAGTCCAGACTCCATTGGTCTCCATTGAGTCCATCTCTGCTCTCATGGCCTTCACCCACTTCTGGGAGTCTATGTCCAACATAGCTTCCGCATAAGTCACAGGGTCCTCCTCACTAGTCCAGATTTCCACCAGGTAACTATCCTGGTCATAACCATAATGGACTGGTGGCCTGGATACCCGAGTGGATCTTCTAGGTTGGTCACTACTTGGAACTTGTGGGACATCTCCCACTGCTCCTGAGCTCTCCTCATCAAGAACAATTTCCTGACGATGGGTGTCCAGGATGTAATCGGTTTCCAAGAATTGCGCATTTCGACTGTAGAACACTTTCTGCTCACTTGGGTCGTAGAATAGATAACCTACCTTTTGGGTAGCCTACAAATAGGCAACGGCTAGTCTTGAATTCCAACTTGTCTGCACTCATTCTTTTAACGTGTGCTGGACAACCCCAAATCTTCAAGCGTCTGACACTTGGTTACTTTCCGGTCCAAAGTTCATATGGAGTATTCGGAACCAATTTGGTTGGAACCCGATTCAGCACGTAAATCGCAGTCTCTAATGCGTAACCCCAAAATGATGTGGGTAACTCTGAGTGTATGAGAAACGACCGGACCATATCCAATAAGGTCCTATTCCTCCCCTCTGAAACACCGTTAAGTTGTGGTGTAGCAAGAGGAGCTAACTGGGATACTATCCCATTGTCCTTTAAGTAGTCCCTGAATTCGTCAGAGAGATACTCCCCACCTCGATCAGATCAAAGGGCTTTAATTTCTCTCCCTAACTGTTTCTCGACCTCTTGTCTGAACTCTTTGAACTTTTCAAAGGATTCAGACTTGTGTCTCATTAGGTACACGTAACCATATCGTGAAAAATCATCTGTGAAGGTGATGAAATACACGTGTTGGTTCTGTGTCCTAACATTCAGGGAACCACATACATCAGTATGTATTAGGTCAAGTGTGCCTGTACATCTTTCAGGCTTACCGTTAAATGGCCGTTTCGTCATCTTGCCTCATAGGCAAGGCTCACAGGTGGGAAGATTTTCTACAGTTAGAAAATCCAAAGGACCATCCTTTACCAACCTTGTGATTCGGTCAACACCGATGTGCCAAGTCGGTAATGCCACAGACACGTGGGATTAACTATATCACGGGCTCTCTTCTTGGGGATTTTAGCCGATGTAGTTTCGGTTATGTTAGTTTCTAGAGAAGAATGTAGAACATAGAAACTGTTCTCCAGTTCCCCGTATGCGATGAATCTGTTGTTTCATTTAATAGTAATCATATTACTAAAGAAGAAAGAATAACCATCTGCACACAGTTTTGAAACAGAAATCAAATTTCTCCTTAAATTTTGTACATAAAGGCAATCTTTCAGTACAATCGTTCATTCTCTAAAAAATAACTCCACCGTTCCTATGGCCGCGGCTGCAACAGTTGCATTAGTCCCCAAGTAGGGTCTAACTTCTCCTTCACTCAGCCTTCTGCTTACCTTGAACCCCTGCAGTGAGTTACACGCATGAGTTGAAGCCCCGGAGTCAATACACCAGGACACAGAAACTACCAATAAATTGGTTTCTATAACACAAGTTTCGAAATTACCTTTCTTGGATTCTAGGTAGGTAGGACAGTTCCTTTTCCAGTGGCCGGTCTTCTTGCAAAAATGACAGGCATCTGATGCCTTGTCCTTCCTCTGTTTCTTGGGTTTGGTAGCCTTCTTTTGGGGCTTTCTCTTTGCCTTCATTTTCTTGCCTGATTTGCCAGTTTCAACAAGCGTGGCAATTGGCTCATCCTTTTTAATCAATTCTTCGGCCATCTACAACATATTGCTGAGTTCCTGCAAGCTGGCGTTCAGCTTGTTCATGTTGTTGTTCATGATGAATGGATTAAAGGATGGAGGCAGAGAGTTGAGAATAGCATCGATCTGTGTTACCGGATCCAGCCCGGATCCAAGAGCCTCCAGTTCGTTGATACAGCCCATCATCCGAAGACAATGGTCGTGAACTTTTTGGCCCTTGGACATCTGCGCAGTCATGAACTGTTTCAAGACCTTCTGCCGAGTAGAATGATTCTGCTCTTCGTACATTGTCTTCAGACTGTCCAGTACGTCCTTAGCAAGTTTGATTTGATCGAACTACCTCTGAATTGGATTGTCTAAAGAGGCAATGATATAGCAGCGGGCAAGGGAGTTTTCTCCTCCCATTCTTGGTATTCTCTTCTCCGGGCCTCGGAAGCCCTATCTCCCGGACGATCCGGGGCAGGATTCTTGGCTACCTTATCCAACTTTTCAGAGGTTAAGACCAACATAAGGTTCCTGTACCAGTCGGCATAGTTTGGGCCTATCAACTTGTTGTCATCAAGCAATTTTGCAATGATCCACTTGTCATTTTCTGATAAAAGAGCAAACATCAGTCCACAACCTAATTTGATTCATGTTCATTTCATAGATATGGATTTTAATCTATGTTCCAATTCCATTTATTCATCTCTGAGATTTCCCTCCATTCTCAGTGACGGAGACTATGGGTCATCTCTGGAAATGTGGGAAATCACATAGGGTGCATGGAGCCAACTGTTTCAGCTGCATAACCCCACCACCTTGCTATGAAGGATCAAATCCACTCATCATATGAGTTTTCCCTTTGGTCTCTGTCATACAAGGTTTAGAGCCGTTTTCAGGTAAACATTTCTGTCCAGTGAGTGCTTACCCATCATATTCGTGAATGCCAAGGTACCGTGAGAGAGTTTCCATTTCCTGGTGAAGCCCCTCCCACATCGGTCTATGACGCCCCTATCATCTTATGAAACACTCAGACAATCCCAACAGCAAATGGATAGCCCATTTTCTGGTGCGTTTCCTCATTACTGAAGGACCCATCCTCATGCTAATGAAGGAAGACCTTTAGAGAGTTCATCATATGAATCTCCCTATCACATGCACTCATATTAGCTGGAGGGAACAGTTAATTACGCCCTAGTTTGATCTAGGTCAAACCAAAATGGCTCCCACTGACTTTCATAAAGTCAGATTTCGATGGGCCTAATTCAGCTAGGGTTCTGCACATAATCTCTTGATGAGGTGTGGGGCCCACCACTGAGGGAGGTCATCCAATGACCAAAAGGAACACCATGGCAATGATGTGTATTCAGCCATGGTGTGCGCAAGAGCCACTGTCGATTGAGCATGGGCCAAGCACTTATGGCCCATGTACGTAGCACATCACACATCCATACATCTAATGCAGGGATAAATTGATCCAATCAATTAATCATCTGTAAGGCCCATTTGAAGCCCATTTTAAATCCATAATATTAACCATTAATTTTATCTAGGTATATGGGCTGAATGGTTCAGCCCATACAGCTTTACGTGTTAAGTGGACTTTTAGTAGTTTTAACTATTTAAAACTGGGCCTTTATAGGTTTGGCCAAATTAACCATTTAATTAAACATTAATCCTCAGGCCCATTAGTGGGAAAATTAGGGCTGACTTTCAGCCTTGATTAAACCCTAGATTCGGTCCAAACAGTTTGAACCAATCTTGGTTCGAATGGGTTTAGGGTTTGATCCTTAATTAAATCTTTAATTCAGTAAAATAATCTGAAATTAAATACTGATAAAAGAAAAGCAGGAATCAGTCTATCTAGGGCTGTTCGTACAATCCATCCTGCAAAACTGAGGTTAGATCACAGATTGCAGTTTCACAAATTGCAAATCGCAGATAGCGATTCTCCCATCTGCGAAATCTCCTTCTCTGGGAAATCTCCTTTTCTACGCCGCCATCTTCGATCCAAAATAAAATAAATAGAAATCCTATTTCTATTAATAATTACATCAGATCGAATACCTAATACATTGAGTCTAGAAAATAAAAAAAAAATTATTTACAGACCAAATGTAATGAATAAATCAAGAAACTGCAAATCTTGCAGGTTCCCTGCGCAAACCAAGAATTCGATCTCCTCTTGTACGAACAGCCCATAAATCAAGAAAATCATAAAGAATAGTTCTAAATTATATAATCATATTTATATAAAATTATTTTCAGATTATTCGCCCATTTATTTTGGGAACAAATTTCCCAAAACCCATATCTGCGCAAATCGGGTAGAACACCTTCTGCCCATTTGCGCAGGTTCAGATCTGAAACAAATTGGTTCAAGATTTGAACCTAGCTCGGATACCACTGAAGGGATGAGAGATCCATTGTATGGATGCCCAGATCTTGCGGAATAAGGTGGCGAATTTCAATCTTGAACCATGAACCAAACCAGATCTGAACCACAAGAAGTAGGAGGGAGGATGTACCTGATACGGAGAAACAGTATCTCCCAATGGAGGTGTTCACGCCCAAGGAAGGATCCAAAATCTGCTCCCACTGAAGATGGCACAATGCAGGATGGAGCAGAATCAACAATGTTCTTCCAAAAGAACTTGACCCTTCGCAAGAATCAACTGGATGGCTTGTGAGAACAGCTCCAATCAATCTTTTCCCAAAATATTGGTATCAAGATCAGATCTTTATTTCTCCCAAGAACTGGAGATCGAACTGAAGGTAATGGCGGCGGCAGTAAGGAGGCGGCAAGAGTGTATTCGCAGGGTGCAGAATACTCTCTTCTAATGATTTCAGCATTCAAGTGGATTTTTTATTATGTCTCTTCTAAAAGCTGTCGCCCTCTCCTTCTTTGTTAACCTAAAAGATCAGCTCCTAATCCAATTAGGAGTTGCTTATCCAAATCATATTAGGATCAGCCCTATCTTTAGGTGATAAGGATAAACCCTTATTTTATCTGCAGATTAGATTAGCTTTCTCCTAATCTTATTAGGAGGTTTCTAGATCTGAATCACATTCAGATATGGACTCTCTGAGTGGATAGGGTCAAGACCCTATCCTATATGCTAATCCATCTCAGAATTCGCCCCATGGTTAACTAATCAAATAGCCCAGTTCGAAATGGGCTTTAGGCCCATTAAGCTTATGTACTCACTTAACCTTCCTAACTACTGCCCAGTTGGGCTTCCTTGTATGGCGTGGGACCCAAACATTGATCTACACATCAGCCACATGGGTTCAGCCCAGCCTTTGTTACAAGGCCTAGCCGAATACACTGTTATGGACAGTGCACCCCCTACAACCCATCTTATGGGCTCTATGGGCCCAACACTTACCCTAAGTGGTCCCTGGGCCAAGCCACCTTGTAACACCCAGGGACTGTGGGCAGATGCAAGATTAGCCCATCAAGTATTATCCTCAATGGTCTTACACTTAACCTCTCAGCCCATAATAATCATACGCTGCCCGACAAGAGAGGACCTCTCCCTCGGCTGCAAGGAACAGTGTTGCACTCTCTACTTATATGGATCCCGAGAATTAAAACCTTCTTGCAAAACAAATCTCAACGGTTGAAATCGGCTGTCGGCAGTCTTGGTTTCCATTAGTGAGAGTGCATCCCCGATCATTACCTTTGTCCGACAAAGGGGCAGATCCTGTCACTATGATCACCCACTCAGATGAATTCTCAGACTGTCCCAACATACCCAGGTTTTGACCCCCGTTAAGGATCTCACTGATTGGTACATCAAAGATAGCCCAATCCGACACCCAGTGCAGTATCATAATCGAGTCTAGGGGTCGGGTGTAACTTTCCAATTTTTCCCATCAATCTCCAAGGTCCAGGGCAATACTAGAAATCTGGTCCAATTCAAAGATTCAATTAATCCTACACTGTATGTGCCTAGGGTCTCACCCTGGTAGTTGAGACCGGCCACCCCAACTGACTTGGTGGCACCACAGTGTCAACCTTACAGGATAGGTTTCCCCAGACCGACCCACTGGCTGTGAACATTCTAAACTAACATGAGTCTCATTAAGTGTCCAGTTTAAGGGTATTACACAGAAACATACCAAGGGAACATGAATCAAGTATGCACTTTTATTCATTTACAATAAAATCATAAAGTACATCATTCTGATTGAAGCTAAGGGCATACAAAACTGTCTAACAACGTACTTACTAAAATGTCGGTAGCATAAAATTAAATTAACTGAACCAAATATGTAAGTTGTGATTTTGTCACGATTAATAATTGTGTTGGGATTGATTCTTGATGCTTCCAACATTTTTAAACTGATAGAGACCCGAGTGTTAGACAGTGTATGCCCATAGCTCCAATCAGAATGATGTACATTATGACATTTAATGTAAATGAATAAAGTACATATTTGATTCATGTTATTATGGTGTGTTTCTGTGTAATACTCTTAAACTGGACACATATGAGACTCGTGTTAGTTTAGAATCTTCACAGCCAATGGATAGATCTGGGGAGATTTATCCTGCCAAGGCTGACACTGATGTGCCGCCAAGTTGGTTGGGGTGGCTTGTCTCAGCTACTAGAGTGAGACCTGAGGTACATGTAGTGTGGGTTTTCTTGAAACCCTGAATTGGACCAAAATTCCAGTATTGCCCTGGACCTTTGAGATTGATGGGAAAAATTGGAATGTTACACCTAACCCCTAGACTCGATTATGGTACTTCACTGGGTGTCGGATTGGGCTGTCTTTGATATGCCAATTAGTGAGATCCTTAGAGGGGGTCAAAACCTGGGTATGTTGGGACAGTCCAAGAATTCATCTGAGTGGGTGATCATAGTGACAGGATCAGCCCCTTTGTCGGACAAAGTGAATGATCGGGGATGCACTCTCTCTGATGGAAACCAAAACTGCCGGCAGTTGATTTCAATCGCTGAAATTTGTTATGCAAAATATATTTATATAGAGATATACATATATATACATATATATATATATATATTATGGTTTCAAAATGTTTGCAAAAGGTTTTAATTCTCGGGATCCATTTGAGTAGAGAGTTCAACACTGTTCCTTGCAGCCGAGGGAGAAGTCCTCTCTTGTCGGGCTGTGTTTGATCATTATGGGCTGAGAGGTTAAGTGTAAGACCATTGAGGGTAATACCTGATGGGCTAATCTTGCAACTGCCCATAGTCCTTGGGTTTTTATAAGGTGGCTTGACCCAAGGACCACTTAGTGTAAGTGTTGGGCCCATTAAGAGCATTTGGTGATGGGCTCAGGGGTTCACTGTCTTTTACAGTGAATTCGGCGAGGCCTTGTAATAGAGGCTGGGCTGAACCCATGTGGCTGATGTTTAGATCAATGTTTAGGTCCTACGCCATACAAGGATACGCAACTAGGCAGCAGTTTGGAGAATGAATGAGCACATGGACCTAATGGGCCTAAAGCCCAATTCGAACTGGTTTAATATGATTAATTAAAGAGGGGCAGTTCTGGGATATAGATCAGTAGATAGGATAAGGGATTATCCCTATCTACTAATGAGATTATGTGGGATGATCTTTATCTACAGATAAGATAAGGGATTATCCTTATCTCTTAAAGAGAGTCTAGAACTAAATACAAGATTTGGATTAGGAAACTCCTAATAAGATTAGGAGAAGCTCTCTTTAAGGCTATAAATAGAGGAGGAGGGTGAACCCCAGTTCATCCTCAGTCTTACAAATACCAGAGAGAAGATAGTTGCAGTTGGACTGACGCCATCTTCTGCTCTTGCCTCCTTCTATTGCTACTGCCATTGCCAGTTCGATCTCCACCTATAGAAGCGATCAAGAAAGGTTCTTGATATCAGTTTCGGGTGAAAAACCGATCTGAAGTTGTGCTCATTCACCCACCATCGAATTCTTGCTGAAGAGTTTGGTTCTTGCTGAAGAACCACCTGCTGATTTTGCTCCACCCTACGTTGTGTCATCTTCAGTGGGAGCAGTCTTTGGTGTTTTCCTTGGGTGTAAACACCTTCGTTGGGAGTTACTGCTACTCTGTGTTAAGTATATCCCTCTCATACCTTTTGGTTTCAGAATTGGTCTAGCTTAGGGTTCAAGATTGACCCTTGAAAATGCAGTTTTCTAAAACAGAGAATGTGATTCCCACATGGGAGAGAGAAATTTTTTGAAATTTCGCCGAACCTACCTACAGGGTTTGGCCATCCATATGATGGATTTCTTATCCCTTCAGTGGTATCAAAGTCAGGTTCAAATCTTGAACCGAAATTGATCAGATCTGAAACTGTGCAAAAAGGTAGAAGGCATTCTACCCGATTTGCGCAGATAAGAGATTTTCTGGAAAATTGGTTACCAGATTAAGGGCTATTGATCTGAAATTAAATCTTTATAAATCTGAATTGTATTTAGATTGGTTCTGAAAGAATGGTAGGATCCATCTAATGGACGCCATAAAGGTTGCGGAATGGGTGGGGCGAATTTCAAAAATTTCATACCTTCTCCCAACTGGGAATCATATGTTAGACAGTTTTGTATGCCCTTAGCTTCAATCATTTTGATGTACTTTTGTTATTTAGTGGAAATAAATAAAGTGCATGTTTGATTCATGTTGTTTGGTTTAATTCTATGTAAAACCCTAAAACTGGACATTTGTAGAGACTCATGTTAGTTTTAAATGTTCACAGCCGTTGGATAAGTCTGGGGAGATTTATCCTGCCAAGGCTGATACTGGTGTGCCACCAAGTGTTGGGATGGCCTGTCTCAGCCATCAGGGTAAGACCCGAGGCACATACAGCATGGGATTACTTGAATCCTTGAACCGGACCAGATTTCCAGTCTTGCCCTGGACCTTGGAGATAGATGGGCAAAACTGGAAAGTTACACCTGACCCCTAGACTCGATTATGACACTTCACTAGGTGTTGGATCAGGCTGTCTTTGATATGCCAATCAGTGAGATCCTTAGTGGGGATCAAAACCTGGGTATGTTGGGGCAGTTTGAGAATTCATCTGAGTGGGTGGTCATAGTGACAGAATCAGCCACTTTGTCGGACAAAGGGTAATGATCGGGAATGCACTCTCTCTGATGGAAACCAAACTGCCGGCAGTTGATTTCAATCGTTGGAATTTTGTTTTTGCAAAATTAATATATTTACATATATATGTACGGTTTCAAAATGTTTGCAAATGGTTTTGATTCCCGGGATCCATGTGAGAGGAGAGTGCGGCACTGTTCCTTGCAGCCGAGGGAGAGGTCCTCTCTTGTCGGGCAGTGCTTGATCATTAAGGGCTGAGAGGTTAAGTGTAAGACCATTTAGGATAATACCTGATGGGCTAATCTTGCACCTGCCCACAGTCCCTGGGTTTTTATAAGATGGCTTGGCCCAGGGACCACTTAATGTAAGTGTTGGGCCCATAGGGTTCATACGATGGACTCAAGGGGTTCATTGAGATTTTCAGTGAATTTGGCTGGGCCTTGTATTAAAGGCTGGGCCGAACCCATGTGGCTGGTGTGTAGATCAATGCTTGGGTCCCACGCCATACAAAGAAGCCCAACTGGGCAGCAGATTGGAAACTAATTAAACACTGAATACTTAATGGGCCAAAAGCCCATTTCGAAGTGGGCTGATATGATCACCCATCAATGGGGCGAATTTGAGATTGAAGTTAGCAAAAAGGATTGGGCTCTTAGCCTTATCCACTCTTAGAGACCAAATTCAAATCAGATTTGAATCTGGTAACCTCCTGATAAGATCAGGAGTAAGCTAACTCTATCTGGGAAAGGGATTAAGATTATCCCCTATCCAAATACTGATTTGGATTGGGATAACTCCTAATTAGGAGATTTCTTAATCAAGAAGAAAAGAGAGGAGATTTTCGAATGAACCAAGATCCAAATACTGATTTGGATCCTACCATTCTTTCATCATATTCCCTGAATTTAGAATACAATATTCAAGGATCTACTTGAACCCAAATCAAACCAGATCTGTACCAAAAGATAAATGGGAGGATTATACCTGATCCGGAGAAGCAGTATCTCCCAAAGTTGGTGTTCACGCCCAAAGAATGCTCCAAGATCTGTCCCTGCTGAAGATGACACAGCTGTGGATGGAACAGAACTAGCAGGGTGCGTCCTACACACTGGATCCTTCACAAGAATCCCCTGGATGTACTAAACACTGAATTCTTTCAGTCTTTCTTGCAAGACTGATGTCAAGAACTGGTTTCTTGACTTTCTTTTTTGCAAAGATCAAATCTTGCAACAATGCAGATGGCGGCGACAGGAGGAGATTTCTAGAAACGAAAAGGCTGAACTATTTTCTTTTCTGGAGAGAATGAGATCTAATCTCAATTCGCAGGATCAGTGGGAGCCACTTTGGTTTGACCTAAATTAGAACTAGGCCGTAATTTTGTTCCCTCCAGCAAATATGAATGCAAGTGATAGGGAGATCCATATGATGGACTCTCTAAAGGCCTTCCGTCATTAGCACAATGATGGGTCCATCAGTAATGAGGAAACGCACCATAAAATTGGGCTATCCATTTGCTGTTGGATCTGTTAGAGTGTTTCATAAGATGATAGGGGCGTCATAGACCGATGTGGGAGGGGCTTCACCAGAAAATGGGAACTCTCTCACGGTACCTTGGCGTAACCTGAATATGATGGGTGTGCACTCACTGACAGAAGGGTTTACCTGAAAACGGCTCTGAACCTTGTCTGACAGAGGCCAAAGGGAAACTCATTTGATGAGTGGATATGATCCGTCACAGAAAGGTGGTGGGGTTATGCAGCTGAAACAGTTGGCTTCACGCACCCCATGTGATTTCCCACATTTCCAGAGACATTTCGTCGTCTCCGTCACTGAGATAGGAGGGAAATCTCAGAGATGAACAAATGGGAATGGAACATAGATTAAAAGCCATATCTATGTAGGTAAACATGAATCAAACTAAGGTTGTGGACTAATGATTTTGCTGTTTTATCAGAAAATGGCAAACGGTCAATTTGCAAAGCTTCTAGACGATAACAAGCTTAAGGGCCCAAACTATGCCGACTGGTACAAAAATCTTATGCTGGTCCTAACTTCTGAAAAGTTAGACAAGGTAGTGAAAAATCCTGCCCCGAAACGTCCGGGTGATAGGGCTTCTGAGGCCCGTAGGAGGGACTACCAAGATTGGGAGGATAAGAACTCCCTAGCCCGCTGCTTTGTCATTGCCTCATTGGACAACTCAATACAGAGGCAGTTCGATCAGATCGAACTTGCCATGGACATATTGGACAGTCTAAGGACAATGTATGAGGAGCAGAACCGTTCTACTCGACAGAAGGTCCTGAAATTGTTCATGACCGCGCAGATGACCAAAGGGCAGAAAGTTCATGACCATTGTCTACGGATGATGGGATACATCAACGAACTTGAAGCTCTTGGATCCGGGCTAGATCTTGGCACGCAAGTGGATGCCATCCTAAATTCTTTGCCCTCTTCCTTCAATGTGTTCACTATGAACTACAATATGAATAAGCTGAATGTCAGCGTCCAGGAACTCAGCAATATGTTGCAGAGGGCCGAGGATTTACTCATGAAGGATGAGCCTGTGGTTATGCTTGCTGAAGCTAACAAATCGGGCAAGAGAAAGAGAAAGGCAAAGAAGCCCCAGAAGAAGACTACCAAACCCAAGAAGCAGAAGAAGAACAAGGCATCTGATGTCTGTCACTTCTGCAAGCAGACCGGCCACTGGAAGAGGAACTGTCCTACCTACCTGGAATCTAAGAAAGGTAATATCGAAACTTGTGTCATAGAAACTAATATGTTAGTTACTTCTGTGTCCTGGTGTGTTGACTCCGGGGCTTCAACTCATGCGTGTAACTCACTGCAGGGGTTCAAAGTTAGCAGAAGGTTGAGTGAAGGTGAAGTGACACTGTTCTTGGGAACAACTGCAAGTGTTGCAGCTGCGGCAATAGGAACCGTAGAATTAGTTTTTAAAGAAGGAGTCCTTGTACTTAAAGATTGTCTTTATGTACAGAACTTGAGAAGGAATTTAATTTCTGTTTCAAAATTGTGTGCTGATGGATATACTGTTTACTTTAGTAATATGATTACTGTTAAACGGAATAATAAATTCATCGCATGCGGGGAACTAGAGAACGGTCTCTATGTTCTGCATCCTTCTTTGGAAACTAACTTAACCGAAACTACGTCGGTCGATAATCCCATGAAAAGGACTCGTGATACAGTAAATCCCACGTGCCTCTGGCATTACCGACTTGGCCACATCCGTGTCGACCGAATCACAAGACTGGTAAAGGATGGTCCTTTGGATTTTCTAACCGTAGAAAATCTTCCCACTTGTGAGCCTTGCCTACAAGGCAAGAAGACGAAACGGCCATTTAACGGTAAGCCTGAAAGATGTACAGGCACACTTGACCTAATACATACTGATGTATGTGGTCCCCTGAGTGTTAGGACACGAAATCAACACGTGTATTTCATCACCTTCACAGATGATTTTTCACGATATGGTTACGTGTACCTAATGAGACACAAGTCTGAATCCTTTGAAAAGTTCAAAGAGTTTAGACAAGAGGTTGAGAAACAGTTAGGGAGAGAAGTTAAAGCCCTTCGATCAGATCGAGGTGGCGAATATCTCTCTGACGAATTCAGGGACTACTTAAAGGACAATGGGAAAGTATCACAATTAGCTCCTCCTGCTACACCACAACATAACGGTGTTTCAGAGAGGAAGAATAGGACCTTATTAGATATGGTCCGGTCGCTTCTCATACACTCAGAGTTACCCACATCCTTTTGGGGTTACGCATTAGAGACTGCGATTTACGTGCTGAATCGAGTTCCAACCAAATCGGTTCCGAATACTCCATATGAACTTTGGACCGGAAAGAAACCAAGTGTCAGACACTTGAAGATTTGGGGTTGTCCAGCACACGTTAAAAGAACGTGTGCAGACAAGTTGGAATCTAAGACCAGTCGTTGCCTATTTGTAGGCTACCCAAAAGGCTCTGTAGGTTACCTTTTCTATGCCCCAAGTGAGCAGAAAGTGTTCTGCAGTCGAAATGCACAATTCTTGGAAACCGACTATGTCCTGGACACCCATCGTCAGGAAGTTGTTCTTGATGAGGAGAGCTCAGGAGCAGTGGGAGATGTCTCACAAGTTCTAGGTAGTGACCAACTTAGAAGATCCACTCGGGCATCCAGGCCACCAGTCCGTTATGGTTATGACCAGGATAGTTACCTGGTGGAAACCTTGACTAGTGAGGAGGATCCCGTGACTTACGTGGAAGCTATGTTGGACATAGATTCCCAGAAGTGGGTGGAGGCCATGAGAGCAGAGATGGACTCAATGGAGGCCAATGGAGTCTGGACTCTAGTAGATCCACCCTCCGGGGTAAAAGCAATCGGTTGCAAATGGATTTACAAGAGGAAGAAGGGCCCCGATGGCAGGATTGAGACCTTCAAGGCTCGTCTAGTGGCGAAAGGGTACACTCAGAAAGAAGGCATCGATTATGAGGAAACCTTTTCGCCTGTGGCCATGCTTAAATCTATTAGGATCCTGCTAGCTGTAGCAGCATACCATGATTATGAGATTTGGCAGATGGATGTCAAAACTGCATTCCTGAATGGAGATCTTACTGAAGATATCTATATGCAGCAGCCGCAAGGCTTCATTGCTGCAGATCAGGAAAACATGGTATGTAAACTTAACAGATCCATTTATGGGCTTAAGCAAGCTTCTAGAAGTTGGAACATCCGTTTTAACTCTGCTGTCAAATCATTTGACTTCTAGAAGTTGCATTCCTGATTGGACCTAAGTGCAAGTGGGAGCTGTTAAACAGTTTTGTATGCCCTTAGCTTCAATCAGAATGATGTACTTTATGAGTTTATTGTAAATGAATAAAGATACATATTTGATTCATGTTCCCTTGGTATGTTTCTGTGTAATACCCTTAAACTTGACACTTAATGAGACTCATGTTAGTTTAGAATGTTCACAGCCAGTGGGTCGGTCTGGGGAGACCTATGCTGACAAGGCTGACGCTGTAGTGCCACCAAGTCGGTTGGGGTGGCTTGTCTCAGCTGCCAGGGTGAGACCCTAGGCACATACAGTGTAGGATTAATTGAATCTTTGAACTGGACCAGATTTCCAGTATTGCCCTGGACCTTGGAGATTGGTGGGCAAAACTGGAAAGTTACACCCGACCCCTAGACTCGATTATGATACTGCACTAGGTGTCAGATTAGGCTGTCTTTGATGTACCAATCAGTGAGATCCTTAGCGGGGGTCAAAACCTAGGTATGTTGGGACAGTCCGAGAATTCATCTGAGTGGGTGATCATAGTGACAGGATCAGCCCCTTTGTTGGACAAAGGTAATGGTCGGGGATGCACTCTCACTGATGGAAACCAAGACTGCCGGCAGCCGATTTCAACCGTTGAGATTTGTTTTGCAAAATATATTTTATATAAGATATAAAAGTATATATATATGGTTTCTAAATTGTTTGCAAGAAGGTTTTAATTCCCGGGATCCATGTGAGTGGAGAGTGCAACACTGTTCCTTGCAGCCGAGGGAGAGGTCCTCTCTTGTCGGGCAGTGTATGATCATTATGGGCTGAGAGGTTAAGTGTAAGACCATTTTGGATAATGCCTGATGGGCTAATCTTGCATCTGCCCACAGTCCCTCGGTGTTACAAGGTGGCTTGGCCCAGGGACCACTTAGTGTAAGTGTTGGGCCCATAGAGCTCATTTGATGGGTTTCAGGGGGTACACTGTCTTCAGCAGTGCATTCGGCCAGGCCTTGTAACAAAGGCTGGGCTGAACTCATGTGGCTGATGTGTAGATCAATGCTTGGGTCCCACGCCATACAAGGAAGCCTAACTGGGCAGCAATTTGGAAGGTTTTTTGAGTACATAACCTTAATGGGCCTTAAGCCCATTTTGAACTGGGCTGATTTGATCAGTCATTTAAAGGGGGCGAATTCTGAAGTGGGTCAGCTAAAAGGATTGGGCTTAGACCCTATCCACTCAGAGAGTCCAAGATCTAAATAAGATTTAGATCTGGAAACCTCCTAATTAGATTAGGAAACAGCTGATCTGATCTGCAGATAAGATAAGGATTATCCCTTATCACTAAGGGACTTCTAACCCAAATATGATTTGGATTAGCAACTCCTAATCTGATTAGGACCTGATCCCTTTAAGATTATAAAAGGGGAAGGGGGCGGCAGCCTTGAAGAACACAATATCATCAACAACATTCTTCTCTTTAAGAAAGAGAGATTAAGAGATTTCCTGCATACTGCAAATTCTCTTTGAAGGGATGAGAGATCCATCCTATGGACGCCCAAAGATTGCGGAATAAGGGGCGAATTTCAAAAAATTTTATCTCTCCCTTCAACTGGGAATCGTATTCCCTATTTAGAAAATCATATTTTCAAGGATCAATCTTGAACCATGAACTGAACCAGATCTGAACCAAAAGGAGTGGGAGAGGATTATACCTGATACAGAGAAGTAATATCTCCCAATGGAGGTGTTCACGCCCAACGAAGGATCCAAAGACTGCTCCCACTGAAGATGGCGCAGTGCAGGGTGGAGCAGAATCAACAACGTTCTTCAAAAGAACTTGATCCTTCGTAAGGATCAACTGGACGACTTGAGTACAGCTCCAACCAATCTTTTCACAAAAGATTGAAATCAAGATCCAATCTTGATTGCTCCCTAGAACTGGAGATCGAACTGAAGGAATGGCAATGGCAGGAAGGTGGCGGCAGGAGAGAATTCACAGTATGCAGGAAATCTCTCAATCTCTCTTTCTTTAAGAGAAGAATGCTGTTGATGATTTAAAAGGCTGCCGCCCCCTTCCCCTTTTATAATCTCAAAGGGATCAGCTCCTAATCAGATTAGGAGTTGCTAATCCAAATCATATTTGGGTTAGAAGTCCCTTAGTGATAAGGGATAATCCTTATCTTATCTGCAAATCAGATCAGCTGTCTCCTAATCTAATTAGGAGGTTTCCAGATCTAAATCTTATTTAGATCTTGGACTCTCTGAGTGGATAGGGTCTAAGCCCAATCCTTTTAGCTGACCCACTTCAGAATTCGCCCCCTTTAAATGACTGATCAAATCAGCCCAGTTCGAAATGGGCTTCAGGCCCATTAAGGTTATGTACTCAAAAACCTTCAAAATTGCTGCCCAGTTGGGCATCCTTGTATGGCGTGGGACCCAAGCATTGATCTACACATCAGCCACATGGGTTCAGCCCAGCCTTTGTTACATGGCCTGGCCGACTGCACTGCTGAAGACAGTGTACCCACTGAAACCCATCAAATGAGCTCTATGGGCCCAACACTTACACTAAGTTGTCCCTGGGCCAAGCCACCTTGTAACACCCAGGGACTGTGAGCAGATGCAAGATTAGCCCATCAGGCATTATCCTCAATGGTCTTACACTTAACCTCTCAGCAAATAATGATCATACACTGCCCGACAAGAGAGGACCTCTCCCTCGGCTGCAAGGAACAGTGTTGCACTCTCCACTTATATGGATCCTGGGAATTAAAACCTTCTTGCAAACAATTTAGAAACCATATATATATACTTTTATATCTTATATAAAATATATTTTGCAAAACAAATCTCAATGGTTGAAATCGGCTGCCGGCAGTCTTGGTTTCCATCAGTGAGAGTGCATCCCTGATCATTACCTTTTTCCGACAAAGGGGTTGATCCTGTCACTATGATCACCCACTCAGATAAATTCTCGGACTGTCCCAACATACCCAGGTTTTGACCCCCGCTAAGGATCTCACTGATTGGTACATCAAAGACAGCCCAATCCGACACCTAGTGTAGTATCATAATCGAGTCTAGGGGTCGGGTGTAACTTTCCAGTTTTGCCCATCAATCTCCAAGGTCCAGGGCAATACTGGAAATCTGGTCCAGTTCAAAGATTCAATTAATCCTACACTGTATGTGCCTAGGGTCTCACCCTGGCAGCTGAGACAGGCCACCCCAACCGACTTGGTGGCACCACAGTGTCAGCCTTGTCAGGATAGGTCTCCCCAGACCGACCCACTGGCTGTGAACATTCTAAACTAACACGAGTCTCATTAAGTGTCCAGTTTAAGGGTATTACACAGAAACATACCAAGGGAACATGAATCAAATATGTATCTTTATTCATTTACAATAAACTCATAAAGTACATCATTCTGATTGAAGCTAAGGGCACACAAAACTGTCTAACAACTCCCACTGGCACTTAGGTCCAATCAGGTACTAGCCGGAGTCCCATTCTTTCCACGTGTTTCTCAAACACTTTCTATGATAGTGGCTTAGTCAATGGGTCTACCACATTCTCCGCTGATGCTACCTCTTTACACTATCCTCCCGAAGGTCCAACGTTGTCATACAACAGTGGAATGGGTGATGTGCTGAATTCCAAATTCAGGAATGAACACCTTCATCCATAAGGCTGCCTCACTTACGGCAATGCTTTCGGCTTGGGTTGTGGACTACTAATTTGCTACTTAAGACCCCTGTTTGCTGACATTCAGGAAACAACAGACGATCCTATTATGAAAACATATCCAGATGTAGACTTTCTATCATCTAGGTCTGACTGGAAATTGGCATCTGTAAACCCCTGGATCTGTAGTGAGCTACCGTCGAACACCAGACAAAACTCTTTTGCCCTTCGAAGGTACTTAAGTATCTTTTTCACAGCAGTCCAATGCTCCTGCCCTGGGTTGGCCTAAAATATGCTTACTACACTCATTGCCTGAGCAATGTCAGGACGAGTGCACAGCATGGCATACATGATGCTCCCTACGGCAGAGGCATAGGGAACGTCTTTCATGCCATCAATCTCCTCAGAAGTCTTGGGAGACATCTTCTTAGAGAGAGTGACTCCGTGCCTGAAAGGAACATTTCTTTTCTTGGAGTTTTCCATGCTGTATCTTTTGACTATATTGTCAATGTAAGCAGATTGGGATAATCCTATTATCCGCTTCGATCTATCTCTATAGAGTCGAAGACCCAGTATATAGGAGGCTTCTCCAAGATCTTTCATGGAGAATTGCTGCGAAAGCCATACTTTCACCGTAGTTAACATTCCCACATCATTCCCAATGAGTAGAATGTCATCTACATACAGAACCAAGAAGGTAACCTATCCCCACTGTACTTCCTGTAGACACAGGGTTCATCCGGATTCTGCTCGAAGTCAAACGATTTGACAGCAGAGTTAAAACGGATGTTCCAACTTCTAGAAGCTTGCTTAAGCCCATAAATGGATCTGTTAAGTTTACATACCATGTTTCCTGACCTGCAGCAATGAAGCTTTGCGGCTGCTGCATATAGATATCTTCAGTAAGATCTCCATTCAGGAATGCAGTTTTGACATTCATCTGCCAAATCTCATAATCATGATATGCTGCTACAGCTAGCAGGATCCTAATGGATTTAAGCATGGCCACAGGCGAAAAGGTTATCTCATAATCGATGCCCTCTTTCTGAGTGTACCCTTTCGCCACCAAACGAGCCTTGAAGGTCTCAACTTTACCATCGGGGCCCTTGTTCCTCTTGTAAATCCATTTGCAACCGATTGCCTTTACCCCGGAGGGCGGATCTACTAAGTCCAGACTTCATTGGTCTCCATTGAGTCCATCTCTGCCCTCATGGCCTCCACCCACTTCTGGGAATCTATGTCCAACATAGCTTCCGCGTAAGTCACGGGATCCTCCTCACTAGTCAAGGTTTCCACCATGTAACTATCCTGGTCATAACCATAACGGACTGGTGGCCTGGATGCCCGAGTGGATCTTCTAAGTTGGTCACTACCTGGAACTTGTGGGACTTCTCCCACTGCTCCTGAGCTCTCCTCATCAAGAACAACTTCCTGATGATGGGTGTCCAGGATATAGTCGGTTTCCAAGAATTGCGCATTTCGACTGCAGAACACTTTCTGCTCACTTGGGTCATAGAAAAGGTAACCTACAGAGCCTTTTGGGTAGCCTACAAATAGGCAACGGCTGGTCTTAGATTCCAACTTGTCTGCACTCGTTCTTTTGACGTGTGCTGGACAACCCCAAATCTTCAAGTGTCTGACACTTGGTTTCTTTCCGGTCCAAAGTTCATATGGAGTATTCGGAACCGATTTGGTTGGAACCCGATTCAGCACGTAAATCGCAGTCTCTAATGCGTAACCCCAAAAGGATGTGGGTAACTCTGAGTGTATGAGAAGCGACCGGACCATATCTAATAAGGTCCTATTCCTCCTCTCTGAAACACCGTTAAGTTGTGGTGTAGCAGGAGGAGCTAATTGTGATACTATCCCATTGTCCTTTAAGTAGTCCCTAAATTCGTCAGAGAGATATTCGCCACCTCGATCTGATCGAAGGGCTTTAATTTCTCTCCCTAACTGTTTCTCGACCTCTTGTCTAAACTCTTTGAACTTTTCAAAGGATTCAGACTTGTGTCTCATTAGGTACACGTAACCATATCGTGAAAAATCATCTGTGAAGGTGATGAAATACACGTGTTGATTTCGTGTCCTAACACTCAGGGGACCACATACATCAGTATGTATTAGGTCAAGTGTGCCTGTACATCTTTCAGGCTTACCGTCAAATGGCCGTTTCGTCATCTTGCCTTGTAGGCAAGGCTCACAGGTGGGAAGATCTTCTATAGCTAGAAAATCCAAAGGACCATCCTTTACCAACCTTGTGATTCGGTCAACACCGATGTGGCCAAGTCGGTAATGCCACAGACACGTGGGATTAACTATATCACGGGCTCTCTTCTTGGGGTTTTCAACCGACGTAGTTTCGGTTATGTTAGTTTCTAGAGAAGGATGTAGAACATAGAGACCATTCTCCTGTTCCCCGTATGCGATGAATCTGTTGTTTCTTTTAATAGTAATCGTATTACTAAAGAAGACAGAATAACCATCTGCACACAGTTTGGAGACAGAAATCAAATTTCTTCTTAAATTTTGTACATAAAGACAATCTTTTAGTACAATTATTCCTTCTCTAAAATATAATTCCACGGTTCCTATGGTCGCGGCTGCAACAGTTGCAGTAGTCCCCAAGTAGAGTGTGACTTCTCCTTCACTCAGCCTTCTGCTTACCTTGAACCCCTGCAGTGAGTTACACGCATGAGTTGAATCCCCGGAGTCAATACACCAGGACGCAGAAGCTACCAATAAATTGGTTTCTATAACACAAGTTTCAAAGTTACCTTTCTTGGATTCCAGGTAGGCAGGACAATTCCTTTTCCAGTGGCCGGTCTTCTTGCAGAAGTGACAGGCATCCGATGCTTTGTCTTTCTTCTGCTTCTTGCTTTTAGTGGCTTTCTTCTGAGGCTTCTTTGCCTTCCTCTTTCTCTTGCCTGTCTTGCCAGCTTCAACAAGCATGGCTACAGGCTCATCCTTTTTAATCAGTTCTTCAGCTCTTTGCAACATATTGCTGAGCTCTTGTAAGCTGACATTCAGCTTGTTCATGTTATAGTTCATGATGAACGGATTAAAGGAAGGACGCAAAGAGTTAAGGATAGCATCTATCTGGGTTGCAAGGTCCAGCCCGGATCCAAGAGCCTCCAGTTCGTTGATGTATTCCATCATCCGAAGACAATGGTCGTGAACTTGTTGACCCTTGGACATTTGTGTGGTCATGAACTGTTTCAAGACCTTTTGTCGAGTAGAACGATTCTGCTCTTCATACATTGTCCTGAGACTGTCCAATATGTCTTTGGCAAGTTCGATCTGATCGAACTGCCTCTATATCGGATTGTCCAAGGAGGCAATGATGTAGCACCGGGCAAGGGAGTTTTTCTCCTCCCATTCTTGATAGTCTCTCCTTCGGGCCTCAGAAGCCCTATCTCCCGGACGCTCCGGGGCAGGATTCTTTGCCACTTTGTCAAGTTTTTCAGAAGCAAGGACCAAAATAAGGTTCCTATACCAGTCAGCATAGTTTGGGCCTTTCAACTTGTTGTCATCAAGTAGCTTTGCAAATGATCCGTTTGCCATTTTCTGATAAAAAAGCAAACATCAGTCCACGACCTAATTTTGATTCATGTTCATTTCATAGATATGGATTTTAATCTATGATCCATTTCCATTTATTCGTCTCTGAGATTTCCCTCCTTTCTCAGCGACGGAGACTACGGGTTGTCTCTGGAAATGTGGGAAATCACATAGGGTGCATGAGGCCAACTGTTTCAGCTGCATAACCCCACCACCTTTCTATGAAGGATCATATCCACTCATCATATGAGTTTTCCCTTTGGCCTCTGTCAGACAAGGTTCAGAGCCGTTTTCAGGTAAACCTTTCTGTCCAGTGAGTGCTTACCCATCATATTCGTGAACACCAAGGTACCGTGAGAGAGTTCCCATTTTCTGGTGAAGCCCCTCCCACATCGGTCTACGACGCCCCTATCATCTTATGAAACACTTAGACAAGCCCAACAGCAAATGGATAGCCCATTTTCTGGTGCGTCTCCTCATTACTGAAGGACCCATCCTCGTGCTAATGATGGAAGGCCTTTAGAGAGTTCATCATATGAATCTCCCTATCACATGCACTCATATTATCTGGAGGGAACAGATAAATACGCCCTAGTTCCATCTTTAGGTCAAACCAAAGTGGCTCCCACTGTCTTTCATAAAGCCAGATTTTGGTGGGCCTAAATCGGCTAGGGTTCCGCACGAGACCTCATGATGAGGTGTGGGGCCCACCATTGAGGGAGGTCATCCAATGACCAAAAGGGACACCATGGCAACGATGTGCATTCAGCCATGGTGTGCGAGAGAGCCACTGTCGATTGAGCATGGGCCAAGTACTTATGGCCCATGTACGTAGCACATCACACATCCATACATCACATGCAGGGATAAATTGATCCAATCAAGTAATTATCTGTAAAGCCCATTTGAAGCCCATTTTAAATCCATAATATTAACCATTAACATTATCTAGGTATATGGGCCGAACGGTTCAACCCATATAGCTTTAAGGGTTAAGTGGGCTTTTAGCAGTTTTAACTGTTTAAAACTGGGCCTTTACAGGTTGGGCCGAATTAACCATTCAATTAAATATCAATCCTTAGGCCCATTAGTGGGATAATTAGGGCTGACTTTCAGCCTTGATTAAACCCTAGATTCGGTCCAAACAGTTTGAACCAATCTTGGTTCGAATGGGTCTAGGGTTTGATTTTTAATTAAATCTTTAATTCAAGAAAATAATCTGAAATTAATTACTGATAAAAGAAAAGCAACAATCAGTAAATCAGGGCTGTTCGCACAATCCATCATGCAAAACAGAGGTTAGATCACAGAATGCAGTTTCACAAACTGCAAATCGCAGATAGCGATTCTCCTATCTGCGAAATCTTCTTCTCTGCGAAATCTCCCTTTCTGCGCCACCATCTTCGATCCAAAATTAAAATAAATAGAAATCCTATTTCTATTAATAATTACATCAGATCGAATACCTATACATTGAGTCTAGAAAATAAAAAAAAATATTTACAGACCAAATGTAACAAATAAATCAAGAAACTGCAAATCTTGCAGGTTCCCTGCGCAAACCAAGATTTCGATCTCGTCTTGTACGAACAGCCCGTAAATCAAGAAAATCATAAAGAACAATTCTAAATAATAATCAGATTTATACAAAATTAATTTTAGATTATTCGCCCATTAATTTTGGGAACAAAATTTCCCAAAACCCATATCTGCGCAAATCGGGTAGAACACCTTCTGCCCATTTGCGCAGGTTTAGATCTGAAACAAACTGGTTCAAGATTTGAACCTGGCTCTGAGACCACTGAAGGGATGAGAGATCCATCCTATGGACGCCCAAAGATTGCGGAATAAGGGGCGAATTTCAAAAAATTTTATCTCTCCCTTCAATTGGGAATCGTATTCCCTATTTAGAAAATCATATTTTCAAAGATCAATCTTGAACCATGAACTGAACCAGATCTGAACCAAAAGGAGTGGGAGAGGATTATACCTGATACAGAGAAGTAATATCTCCCAATGGAGGTGTTCACGCCCAAGGAAGGATCCAAAGACTGCTCCCACTGAAGATGGCACAGTGCAGGGTGGAGCAGAATCAACAACGTTCTTCAAAAGAACTTGATCCTTCGTAAGGATCAACTGGACGACTTGAGTACAACTCCAACCAATCTTTTCACAAAAGATTGAAATCAAGATCCAATCTTGATTGCTCCCTAGAACTGGAGATCGAACTAAAGGAATGGCAATGGCAGGAAGGTGGCGGCAGGAGAGAATTCACAGTATGCAGGAAATCTCTCAATCTCTCTTTCTTTAAGAGAAGAATGCTGTTGATGATTTAAAAGGCTGCCGCCCCCTTCCCCTTTTATAATCTCAAAGGGATCAGCTCCTAATCAGATTAGGAGTTGCTAATCCAAATCATATTTGGGTTAGAAGTCCCTTAGTGATAAGGGATAATCCTTATCTTATCTGCAAATCAGATCAGCTGTCTCCTAATCTAATTAGGAGGTTTCCAGATCTAAATCTTATTTAGATCTTGGACTCTCTGAGTGGATAGGGTCTAAGCCCAATCCTTTTAGCTGACCCACTTCAGAATTCGCCCCCTTTAAATGACTGATCAAATCAGCCCAGTTCGAAATGGGCTTCAGGCCCATTAAGGTTATGTACTCAAAAACCATCAAAATTGCTGCCCAGTTGGGCTTCCTTGTATGGCGTGGGACCCAAGCATTGATCTACACATCAGCCACATGGGTTCAGCCCAGCCTTTGTTACAAGGCCTGGCCGAATGCACTGCTGAAGACAGTGTACCCACTGAAACCCATCAAATGAGCTCTATGGGCCCAACACTTACACTAAGTGGTCCCTGGGCCAAGCCACCTTGTAACACCCAGGGACTGTGGGCAGATGCAAGATTAGCCCATCAGGCATTATCCTCAATGGTCTTACACTTAACCTCTCAGCCCATAATGATCATACACTGCCCGACAAGAGAGGACCTCTCCCTCGGCTGCAAGGAACAGTGTTGCACTCTCCACTTATATGGATCCTGGGAATTAAAACCTTCTTGCAAACAATTTAGAAACCATATATATATACTTTTATATCTTATATAAAATATATTTTGCAAAACAAATCTCAACGGTTGAAATCGGCTGCCGGCAGTCTTGGTTTCCATCAGTGAGAGTGCATCCCTGATCATTACCTTTGTCCGACAAAGGGGCTGATCCTGTCACTATGATCACCCACTCAGATGAATTCTCGGACTGTCCCAACATACCCAGGTTTTGACCCCCGCTAAGGATCTCACTGATTGGTACATCAAAGACAGCCCAATCCGACACCTAGTGTAGTATCATAATCGAGTCTAGGGGTCGGGTGTAACTTTCCAGTTTTGCCCATCAATCTCCAAGGTCCAGGGCAATACTGGAAATCTGGTCCAGTTCAAAGATTCAATTAATCCTACACTGTATGTGCCTAGGGTCTCACCCTGGCAGCTGAGACAGGCCACCCCAACCGACTTGGTGGCACCACAGTGTCAGCCTTGTCAGGATAGGTCTCCCCAGACCGACCCACTGGCTGTGAACATTCTAAACTAACACGAGTCTCATTAAGTGTCCAGTTTAAGGGTATTACACAGAAACATACCAAGGGAACATGAATCAAATATGTATCTTTATTCATTTACAATAAACTCATAAAGTACATCATTCTGATTGAAGCTAAGGGCACACAAAACTGTCTAACACTCTTCTGCCGCCACCTTCCTGCCATTGCCATTCCTTCAGTTCGATCTCCAGTTCTTGGGAGCAATCAAGATTGGATCTTGATTTCAATCTTTTGGGAAAAGATTGATTGGAGCTGTACTCACAAGCCGTCCAGTTGATTCTTGCGAAGGGTCAAGTTCTTTTGAAGAACATTGCTGATTCTGCTCCATCCTTCACTGCGCCATCTTCAGTGGGAGCAGATTTTGGATCCTTCCTTGGGCGTGAACACCTCCATTGGGAGATTGTATTTCTCCGTATCAAGTATAATCCTCTCCCACTCCTTTTGGTTCAGATCTGGTTCAGTTTATGGTTCAAGATTGATCCTTGAAAATATGATTTTCTAAATAGGGAATATGATTCCCAGTTGAAGGGAGAGATAAAATTTTTGAAATTCGCCCCTTATTCCGCAATCTTTGGGCGTCCATAGGATGGATCTCTCATCCCTTCAGAGTGCATTTTGTGCTCCATCTCACCCTTTCCTTTTGCTTCTAGATGTGAGTGCATTTTATGCTCCATCTTACAATAGTCACAAAAAACTTATATATATATATATATATATATATATATATATATATTTTAAGCACAAGAATCACAAGGGTATCACCATTATGATCCATGAACTCATTAACATGGTCTCAACATGTCTAACATAGCATGTTCTAGAATAATCAGACCGTGTTTAACAGACATTTAGGTGAAAATTAAGCACACACTCGTGCGAGTTAAATTTGTATTCATCTTGCCTATTGATCATTTAAAATAATGAGGTACCTTATGCAGACAAAAATTCCAGTTAGTCATGCTTGCATCCTATTCTGTCTATACAACCTAAGCACATAATTCCTGATAGTTTGAAATCATTCAAGGATAAGTTTCTAGGGAGCTGAAACTTCAAAAGGCAAGGTTAAGAAGTGGTGAACGAAGCATGCTAGAGTTACCCCAGAAATTATGAGTTTCCCCTAATCCCCCCACACTTAAGGTATACATTGTCCCCAATGTATATGATTATGCATACGATAGAAGGATTTAAGGGAACTTCCCTGAACGCCTTGTTGAGATTCTTCAAATGTGAAATCAACTGCTAAACACGACCATGTTCCTAAAATTGAAAACAATAACTGAACAAAAAATAACCACACACAGTGGGTTGCCTCCCACAAGCACAATTGTTTAACGTCGTTATGCTCGACGTCCTCCTTTGCTTCCTTAATTCGATGAATAATGAGGAAGGTCCAATGAGATGTCTACCATAGAGGAGACATTTGCATCCTCATGGAACTACTTCAATCGATGCCCATTCACCTTGAAAACCTTGTCTGTCTTGAGACTTTTGATCTCTACTGCACCATAAGGAAATACATTAGTAACAACAAATGGGCCCATCCACCTAGAACGCAACTTACCTGGCATGAGTTGGAGTCGAGAATTGTATAATAAAACATTCTGTCCAATTATAAATTGTTTTCTTAAAAGCAAATTATCATGGAACAATTTGGTCTTCTCTTTGTAGATTCTTGAATTCTCATATGCTTGCTTCTAACAGCAACTCCTCCAATTCTTGCAATTGGAGCTTTCTTGCCAGCTTCTTCCATGTCCATATTGCAGCGTTTGATTGCCCAATAGGCCTTATGCTCGATTTCGACTGGTAAGTGACAAGATTTGCTAAAAATTAACCTATAAGGAGACATCCCTATTGGTGTTTTATATGCGGTTCGGTATGCCCAAAGTGCATCATCTAGACATAGGCTCCAATCCTTTCTACCTGGGTTCACCGTCTTCTCTAAAATGGACTTGACCTCTCGATTGGAAACCTCAACTTGTCCATTTTTCTGAGAGTGATAGGCAGTGGCGATTCAGTGATGCACCCCATACTTTTTCAGCAATACTTCAATGACTCTATTGCAGAAGTGGCTCCCTTGATCACTTATGATGGCTCGAGGAATACCAAACCTACTGAAAATGTTAGATTTGATAAAACCTACAACACACTTAGAATCATCAGTTCTGGTGGCTTTTGCTTCCACCCATTTTGAGACATAATCAACTGCCAAAAGTATTTAAACAAAACCACAAGAGGGAGGAAAGGGTCCCATAAAATCAATACCCCAAACATCAAATATTTCGCAAATAAGAATGGGGGTTTGGGGCATCTTGTTTCTGTGAGACAATGCACCTGTCTGTTAGCATCTTTCACAATTTTTACAAAACAAGTATGCGTCTCTAAATAAGGTTGCCCAATACAGCCCACTATCTAAGACCTTTCGAGTTCTTTTTGGCCCAAAATGACCACCACAAGCATAATTATGACAAAAATTTAAAATTGATATATGCTCATTTTTCAGGTACACATCTCCTAATCACTTGATCGGAGCAGAATTTCCACAGATAGGGTTCATCCCAAACATAATATTTTGCCCCATATCTGATTTTATTCTTCATTGACTTGCTGAAATAATTAGGCAAAATTCCGGTGACCAAGTAATTCACGATATCAGCATACCAAGGGACCATACCTTTTATGTGGAACAGTTGCTCATCCAAAAAACTTAGAGATGGGTGGGGAGTCTTCATCTTTTACCACCCTGCTTAGATGGTCTGCCACCGAGTTTTCAGCTCCCCTCCGATCCTTGATTTCCAAATCGAACTCTTGGAGCAAAAGTATCCACCTTATCAACCTCGGTTTTGACTCCTTTTTCGCCAATAAGTATTTCAAAGCTGCATGATCAGAAAATATAATCACTTTAGAGCTAAGCAAATATGATCAAAATTTATCTAAAGCAAAAACAATTGCTAATATCTCCTTTTTGGTGGTCGTGTAGTTGCATTGTGTAGCATTCAGTGTTCTTAAAGCATAGTAGATGACATGGCTCCTCCCATCAATTCGTTGACCTAGAACAACTCCTACCGCATAGTTGCTTACATCGCTCATGATCTCAAAGGGCAAGTTGCAGTTAGGTGGTTGAATAATGGGTGCAATTTTCAATAGATTCTTGAGCTTGTCAAATGCTTCCTTGCACTCAACTCCAAAGTCGAAAGGCACATCCTTCTGAAGCAATTTGGACAATGGCAGGGCGATTTTTGAAAAGTCTTTGATAAACCTGTGATAGAAACCTGCATGTCCAAGAAAGGCACGTACTTCCCTAACATTTGTAGGGTAAGGTAAGCTCATAATTAAGTTAACTTTTGCCTTATCGACCTCTATTCCTCTAGCAGAGATAACATGTCCCAACACAATGCCCTCCTTTACCATAAAGTGGCATTTTTTAGAATTCAAAACAAGATTAGTCTCGACACATCGATTCAGAATTTTACTCAAATTATTTAAGCAATCATCAAACGAATCACCATAAACAGTAAAATCGTCCATGAACACTTCAATGCATTTCTCAATAAAATTAGAAAATATACTAATCATGCATCTTTGAAAAGTGCCTGGAGCGTTGTACAGACCAAAAGGCATCCGTCTATAGGCGAAGGTGCCGAATGGGCAAGTGAAGGTTGTTTTCTCTTGGTCCTCATGGGCAATAACAATCTGATAATAACCTGAAAATCCATCGAGAAAACAAAAGAAGGCCTTGCCTGCTAATCTCTCTAACATTTGATCTATGAAGGGCAATGGGAAGTGGTCCTTTCGAGTGGCCAAATTAAGTTTTCGAAAATCAATTACCATACGCCAGCAACTTTGTATCCTCATTGGGACTAGTTCATTATTTTGATTTCTTACCATAGTTATCCCAATTTTCTTGGGTACAATATGTATAGGACTTACCCACTTACTATCCGAAATTGGGTAGATTATCCCATCATCCAGCAACTTAAGTATTTCTTTCATCACCACTTCTTTCATTACCGGGTTAAGCTTTCTTTGCGATTCTCTGACTGGTTTGACGCCATCTTCCAAAAGAATCCTGTGCATGCAAATTGAGGGGCTGACCCCTTTTATGTCGGCCAAGGTCCAACCAATCGCCGCCTTATATTCTTTTAGAACCTTGATGAGCCATTCCTCTTGTTCTTCAGTTAACCCTTTCGCAATGATCACCGGCAATGTTTCTTTGTCACCCAAATATGCATACTTAAGGTGATCTGGCAAGGTCTTTAATTCCAACTTCGGAGCCCACAAAATAGAAAGTAGCAATTTCTTATGAGAAAATGACAATGGAATATCAGAATTTGTTACCTTTTGTTCCAGTATCGGTTCCGGAGTTTCGCAGGGTGTATCGAACTCCTCCTTCATGTCCAATTGTGCACTTAATTCAAGCTCCTCATTCATATCCTCTTCTCCAAAAACTTCCTGCACAATTGAATCAATAGTGTCAATAGAACAAATCGAATGGCATTCATATGGATATTTCATACCTTCAAAAATATTAAATTTAACAATCTCCTCGTCGAACTCGACGGAGAGGGTACCCTCATCCACATCTATTTTGGTCTTGGCCATTTTCATGAATGGCCTGCCTAATAGAAGTGGGGCTGAACTTGTGACCATGTCCTCCTCCATCTTCAGAATGTAAAAGTCGACTGGAAAGATTAGATCATTAACCTGCACCAACACATCCTCAAACGATCCCTTCTTGGTAGGCGTTAGAACGATCAACTAGCTGAATGACTACCCTAGTTTCCTTTAAGGGACCTAATTTCAAAGCACAATAAATCGAGTATGGCATGACATTGATGGATGCACCTAAATCTAACATGGCATGCTTGATTCTTTTATTGCCAATCACACAAGGTAAAGTGAACATACCTGTATCAGCACGCTTTTCTGGCAAGGTCCTCTTAATGACAACTGAAACGTTTTCTCCAACCCTTACCTTCTCATCGATTCACAGCCTCCTCTTGTTAGTGCACAACTCCTTCTGAAATTTTGCATATTTTGGGATCTGTTTGATGGCATCTAACAAGGGTATATTTATCTCCACCTTCCTGAAGGTCTCCAAGACTTCTTGCTCATATTCTTCCTTCTTGGATTTTTCAACCTACTAGGAAATGGAGGCACAATGGCATTAGTAATCTTTGGGAGAGGGGGGTCGGATATTACCTTAATTGGGCTCTCGTTTGAATCTTGTTTCTCCTCTTCCTTCTGTCCCTTATCTGCCTTCCTTGGTGAGGTAGGTTGTGGCTACAATTCCTTCCCGCTTCTCAGCACCACTACACTAGCATTTTCCTGGGGATTTACCGTCTGCGATGGTAGCTTTCCAGAGTTTTGTGCCTCCAACTTTCTAATGGAAGTAGCAAGCTAACTGATTTGGTTCCCTAAGTTCTGGATGCTGGCCCTTGTTTCCTGTTGAAATTGTTGAGTGTTAGTTGCAAGAGCCTTAACAATTTCATCTAATGACATACCTAAACTTGAGGGTTGACTTTGCGCTGAGATAGGTGCTGAAATTGGGGGCTGTCTGTTGAAAGCTTGGGGCTGATATCTCTGTGGTCCTCCTTGATTTTCGTAGCTCAGATTGGGATGATCCCTCCACCCAGGATTGTAGTAATTGGAATAGGGATCATACTTGCGTTGAGGTTGGCCCGAAAATCCTCCTACAGCACTAACTTGCTGCATCGAACCATCCTACAATGATGGACACATATCCGTAGGATGCCCAGGAATCGAACAGACACCACATACCCTTTCTGTTTGCAATTGCCCTGCAGCCAGTTGTCGAACCAAGGCAATTAGATCAGAAATTTGATTTTCTAAATTAGAATGACTTACCTCATTAACACGCCTGATAGTACCATCTGTTCTTGCTCCAAATTGTTGTGAATTTTCGGCCATGTTGGAAATCAAATCTCTAGCCGCTTCGGGTGTTTTATTGACCAAGGCTCCTCCACTAGCTGCGTCTACCATACTTCTATCCATAGGTTGGAGTCCTTCAAAGAAGTATTGGATTAAGAGCTGTTCGGGTATTTGGTGGTGGGGACAGCTAGCACAAAGCTGTTTAAATCTTTCCCAATATTCGTATAGTGTCTCACCACCAAACTGCCGAACTCCACAGATTTTCTTCCTAATATTTGAAGCTCGGGATGCAGGAAAATATTTATCTAAAAACATTCTATTCATCTCATCCCATGTACGTATCGAACCGGGAGGAAGAATGTATAACCAATCCTTTGCTTTATCTCGTAAAGTCAAAGGAAAAGCTATAAGTTTTACCTGATCCTCAGTCATACCCTATGGTTTCATGCTTGAACAGACAACATGGAATTCCTTGAGATGCTTATGAGGGTCCTCACCTGGAAAGCCATGAAAAATAGGAAGCAGTTGAATCAATCCAGATTTTATTTCAAAGGCTACCTCGAGAGTGGGATATATTATGTACAGGGGTTGTTGGTTCATGATTGGTGCAGCCAACTCCCTTAGCATTCTCTCTCTATCAGCCATCCTTTCTTCCTCTTCGAAAATAGGTGGATCACAAGTTGGCAAGTCGAATTCAGAATTCACCCTTGGAGGTGAACGGTCCTTCCTTTGCTTCGCCTCCTTCCTTAAACGACGGGTAGTCTTCTCAATTTCGGGGTTGTACTCTAGTTCACCTCTTTGAGAAGCACGAGTCATAAAACAAAGAAGGTTAACACAAATAGAAGGCAACAAGTTAAGAAATTAAAGTAGCTCCCCGGCAACGGCGCCAAAATTTTGACGAGTTGTCGAAGCCCTCAAAATTAATGCTAGTCCCACAATAAATTTGTAGTAGTAGTGGTACTAGGTCAAATCTCACAGGGAGCTAGGGAAATAATTTCTCAACCGAGTGTGCAATATAAAGAGTGGGAAAATTAAATAATTAAAATTCAAAAAGAATCAAGAGAGCAATATCAACTTAAGAGAAATCAGTCTTACCAAATTCTTATTCAAGGGTTCGGATTTAATCAATTGGTCATCAATCCTAGGTAAACTTCGACAGCCTTGCAATTCAAGCATTTAACCTTAGATTTAATAGGATAGCCATAATAAATCTTGTGTTTTCCTAAATCAGCTGACCAAACCCAGCATTCAATCAACACTTATCACTAATCGACTGGGTACGATAGCGCTCCATATTAACTAGTGATAGCACTAAACTTTGTGAAAACAGTTAAACCAAAATAACAATAATTGAGATAGCCGCAATTATCGAATCTTGTTCCATTGATTCCCTTTAGGTTAAAACATGTCAATACATTGGTCAAAGGCTGTCACGAACAATTGACCCAGAAAGATATTAACCTAATTGTTACTTGTACCACTATTCGTGACAATTACGAATCACCGAACCATGGATAGCAGTAGGAAAATCAATATTAATTAATTTGTCAGACTAATTAACATTAACATCCACAGAGAATAAGCACAAGAATCAACGAATACTTGAAAAAAAGCAAGAACTTGAATTAAATACTGAACCTCATGATGACACAATCGAACATCCCCCCTTAAACCAGAAAAGAAAAGCTTAACTGCTCATGATTTTCGAATCCTCCATGCTCTCCTTCTCAAAAGGCCGAACTGATCTTTCTTGATTGATCGAGTTGCTTGATGCTTGATTGATGGATTTTTTGATTGATGCTTAAAGCTAGTCCGCCCCCCCCCCTGTATATAGTTGAGGGAGAGGGCTGTTTTCCAACTCCTTTTAGGAGATTAACCTCAATTAAGCAAGTCCTGATATGTTTTGAACTAATCCTATTCTATCTCTTATCTAGTGATCTAATCTCAATCGTCTTATCTTTCTAGGAATACATTCAAAACATAAATCTGATAAGACTCTCTTTCTGAAGATTACATTCGAAATTGGGACTCTTGGCTCTTGAATTCGAGTTGAGCTGCTTGGGCTGCTACAAGGCTCTTCTGCGAATTGGGCTTCAGTTGTGAAATGGGCTTTGCTGCGAACTTGCTCCGACTTCGGGCCCGATTTTGTCATTGATGCGGACCGTATCAGTCAAAACCCAAAACATAAAAGTTGTGGGCCTGTCCCACATCTTTCCATTTCATCTTGAATTATCCAAATAGGAGTCTGGAATGGAGAGTTATGCCCAGATTACTGAGTGGTGCCGAAACTATGCAAAATCATCCGATTAGCCTTATTTTCTTCCAATCACCTTCTTGTTTGTCGTGAATCGAAATACAAGAGTAATGAGTCCAATTAAGTGCTAAAATAATGAAAAAGAGTTTATATTTGGGGATACAAATAGGGTACATTTTAGTCTCATCACCCACTTTATTAAAGAAACCCAACTCGAATTCAAGAATGAAGAGTCTTATCAGATTAAAATTTCAAATGTAATCCTAGAAAGATAAAGAAGATTGAGATTACTAGATAAGAGATAGGATAGGATTAGATCAAAACTAATTAGGACTTTCTATTTTTGAGAATGAACTCCTAAAAGGAGTTGGAAACAGCCCTCCTCCTAAAGCTATATAAAGGGGGGGGGGGGGATTAGCTTTAGGCATCAATCAATCAATCAATCAATCCATCTTAGAAGCAAAGCAAGAAGGAGAAAAAGAGGAAGGTGGCAGCAAGGAGATGACAACCATGAGTGTCTAAGCTTCTCTTTTCTGATTCAAGGGGAATTTTTGGTTCAATTGTGTCACCGTGAGGTTATGTGCTTAATTTAAATTCTTGTCTTTAATTCAAGTGTTTGTTTATTCTTGCGCATATTTTTATGAATGTTGATGTTGATTAATCTGACAAATTAATTAATATTGATCTTCCTACGGATATCCATGATTCGGTGATCCGTAATTGTCACGAATAGTGGTACAAGTAGCAATTAGGTCAATATCTTTGTGGGTCAGTTTTCATGACAGCCTTTGGCCAATGTGTTGGCATGTTTTAACCTAAAGGGAATAAACGGAACAAAATCTAATAATTGCAGCTATCTCAATTATTTTTATTTTGGTTTAACTGCTTTCATTAAATTTATTGCTATCATTATTTGATATGGAACGCTATCATGCCCAGTCGGTTAATGATAAATGTTGATTGAATGCTGGGTTTGTTCAACTAAACTAGGAAGGTATAAGGTTTATTATGGCTATCCTAATAAATCTAAAAGTTAAATGCTTGAATTGTAAGATTTCTATTTTTAGCCTAGGATCGGTGATCAATTGACTCAAATTGAACCTTTGGATTAGAGTTTGGTAAGACTTAAATTTTCCTTGTTAATTGTTATTTGTTATTTTGTGTTAATTGTTTAGAAATTTAATTATTTGAAATTCCCACTCTTTAAATTGTGCACTTGGCTGAGAAATTAACTACTTGCTCCCTATGAGATTTGACCTGGTACCACTGTTACTACAAGTTTACTCGTAGAGTGGGACTAGAATTAAATCTGAGGGCTTCGACAACCCGTCAGAATTTTGGCGCCGTTGCCGGGGAGCTATTTTAATTTCTTAGCTTCGTGCCTTCCGTTTGTGCTAACCTCTTTCGTTTTATGACTCATTCTTCTCAAAAAGGTGAACTAGAATATATTCCTGAAATTGAGAAGACAACCCGTCGTTTGAGAAGGGAGGCTAAGCAAAGGAAGGGTCATTCACCTCCAAGGGTGAATTCCAATATTGACTTGACAACTTGTGATAGAGCTATTTTTGAAGAAGAAGAGATGGCTGATAGAGAAAGAACACTAAGGGAGTTAGCTGCACCAATCCTGAATCAACAGCCTCTGTGCATAGTATATCCCACTCTTGAGGTAGCTTTTGAACTTAAATCAGGTTTAATTCAATTGCTTCCTATTTTTCATGGTTTTACAGGCGAGGACCCTCACAAGCATCTTAAAGAGTTCCATGTTGTCTGTTCAAGCATGAAACCACAGGGTATGACTGAGGAACATGTAAAACTGATAGCTTTTCCTTTTACTTTACGAGATAAGGCAAAGGACTGGTTATACATTCTTCCCCCTGGTTCAATACGTACATGGGATGAGATGAATAGGATGCTTTTAGATAAATACTTCCCTACATCACAAGCTGCAAATATTAGAAAAGAGATTTGTGGGGTAAGGCAGTTTAGTGGTGAGACACTATACGAGTATTGGGAAAGGTTTAAACAACTCTGTGCTAGCTGTCCACACCACCAAATACCTTAGCAACTCTTAATCCAATACTTCTACAAAAGACTCCAACCTATGGATAGAAGTATGGTAGATGGAGCTAGTGGAGGAGCCTTGGTTAACAAAACACCTGAGGCGGCTAGGGAATTGATTTCCAACATGGCCGAAAACTCCCAACAATTTGGAGCAATAACAAATGGAGCTATCAGACGTGTTAATGAGGTAAGCCATTCTAATCTAGAAAGTCAAATTTCTGATCTAACTGCTTTGGTTTGTCAATTGGCTGTAGGGCAATTACAAGCGGCTAAGGTTTGTGGCATATGCTCGATTCCTAGGGATCCTACGGATATGTGCCCATCATTACAAGATGGTTCGATGCAGCAAGTAAACGCCGTAGGGGGATTTCCGGGCCAACCTCAACACAAGTATGACCCCTATTCTAACTATTACAATCCTTGGTGGAGGGATCATCCCAATCTGAGCTATGGAAATCAAGGAGGGCCACAGAGATTCCAGCCTCAAGCTTTCAACAGACAACCTCCAATTCCAGCACCTACCCAAGCTCAAAATCAACCCTCAAGTTCAGGTATGTCTTTAGATGAGATAGTTAAGGCTCTAGCGACTAACACTCAGCAATTCTAATAGGAAACAGGGGTTAGCATCCAGAACTTAGGGAACCAAATCAATCAACTTGCTACTTCTATTAACAAGTTGGAGACGCAAAACTCTAGAAAATTACCATCACAGACGGTGGTCAATCCCAAGGAGAATGCGAGTGCAGTAGTGCTGAGAAGTGGGAGGGAATTGCAGTCACAACCTACTTCACCAAGGAAAGTGGATAAAGAGGAGGAACAAGATCCACCTGAGAATTTCAATAAGGTAAAGCCTAATTCCCCTTTACCTAAGATTTCTAATGCCATTGTGCCACCTTTTCCTAGTAGGATGGAAAAATCTAAAAAAGAAGAGTATGAGCAAGAAGTTTTGGAGATCTTTAGGAAGGTGGAGATAAATATTCCTTTATTAGATGCCATCAAGCAAATCCTGAAATATGCAAAAGTTTTGAAGGAGTTGTGCACTAACAAAAGGAAGCTGAGAGGTGATGAGAAGGTAAGGGTTGGGGAGAATGTGTCAGCTGTCATCAAGAGAACCTTGCCAGAAAAGCATGCTGATCCAAGTATGTGCACTTTACCTTGCATGATTAGCAAGAAAAGAATTGAGCGTGCCATGCTAGATTTAGGTGCATCTATCAATGTCATGCCATACTCAATCTATTGTGCTTTGAATTTGGGTCCACTGAAGGAGACTAGGGTAGTCATTCAATTAGCTGACTGTTCTAACGCTTACCCTGAGGAGATTGTTGAAGATGTTTTGGTGCAGGTTAATGACCTAATATTTCCAGCTGACTTTTACATCTTGAAGATGGAGGAAGACACTATCACAAATTCAGCTCCACTTCTATTAGGCAGGCCATTTATGAAAACAGCCAAAACCAAAATATATGTGGATGAGGGTACTCTCTCTGTCGAGTTTGATGGCGAGATTGTTAAATTTAACATTTTTTAAGCAATGAAGTACCCCAATGAAAGTCATTCGATTTGTTCAATTGACATTTTTCATTCAATTGTACAGAAAATTTTTGGGGAAGAAGATATGAATGAGGAGTTCAAATTGAGTGCACAATTGGATATGAAGGAAGATTCATCCTGTGAAGCTTCGGAGCCAATAATGGAGCAAAGGTTAACAAATTTTAATATTCCATCATCATTTGCTCATAAGAACTTGTTGCCTTCTGTTTTGCAGGCTCCTAAGTTAGAGTTGAAGACCTTGCCAGATCACCTTAAGTATGCCTACTTGGGGGACGAAGAAACATTGCCAGTGATCATTGCGAAAGGGTTGACTAATGATCAAGAGGCATGGCTCATCAAGGTTCTGAAGGGGCACAAGGCGGCAATTGGTTGGATCTTAGCCGATATAAAAGGAGTCAGCCCATCAATTTGCGTGCACAAAATTCTTTTGGAAGATGGTGCCAAGCTTGTTAGAGAATCGCAAAGGAAGCTCAACCTGGCGATGAAGGAAGTGGTAATGAAAGAAATTCTTAAGTTATTAGATGAAGGGATAATCTATCTGATTTTGGATAGTAAGTGGGTGAGTCCAATACATGTTGTACCCAAGAAAACTGGGATCACTGTGGTAAGAAATCAAAATAACGAACTGGTCCCCATGAGGATACAAAGTGGCTGGCGTATGGTGATTGATTTTCGGAAACTTAATTTAGCCAGTAAAAAAGACCATTTCCCCTTACCCTTCATAGATAAAATGTTAGAAAGGTTAGCTAGCAAGGCATTCTTTTGTTTTCTTGATGGATTTTCAGGCTATTATCAAATCATTATTGCTCAAGAAGACCAAGAGAAGACGACTTTTACTTGCCCATTCGAACTTTCGCCTATAGACGGATGCCTTTTCGTCTGTGCAACGCTCTAGGTACTTTTCAAAGGTGCATGATTAGTATATTTTCTGACTTTATTGAGAAGTGCATTGAAGTGTTCATGGATGACTTTACTGTCTATGGTGATTCATTTGATGATTGTTTAGATAATTTGAGTAAAATTTTGGATAGATGCGTTGAAGCTAATTTAGTTTTGAATTATGAAAAATGCCACTTTATGGTAAGGGAAAGCATTGTGTTGGGACATGTTATCTCTGCTAGAGGCATAGAGGTCAATAAGGCAAAGGTTGATTTGATTGTGAGCTTACCTTACCCTACAAATGTTAGGGAAGTGCGTGCTTTTCTTGGACCTGCAGGTTTTTATCGTAGGTTTGTCAAGGACTTTTCAAAAATTGCCCTGCCATTGTCCAAACTGCTTCAAAAAGATGTGCCTTTCGACTTTGGGGATGAATGCAAGGAAGCATTTGATAAGCTCAAGAATTTGCTGACGATTGCACCCATTATTCGACCACCTGACTGGAACTTGCCCTTTGAAATCATGAGCGATGCGAGCAATTATGTTGTAGGAGCAGTTCTAGATCAACGGATTGATGGGAAGAGTCATGTCATTTACTATGCTCTGAGGACGGGCAAGGTTTAAGTGTGGGACGATTTGATGAGAATAAAAATTATCATATTTTTATCCCTCAATATTCAGTCTTTTATACTTAATTAGTACCTAATTGGACTCACTATTCTTGTATTTTGATTTAGGGCAAGCAAGAAGGTGACAGGAGGGAAACAAGGCTAATCGGATGATTTTTGCAAAGTTTCGGCACCGTTCAGTAATCTGGGCATAACTCTCACATCCGGACTCTTATTAGGATGATTCAAGATGCACCGGAAAAATACGGGATAACTCCACAACTTTCATGTTCTGGGTTTTGACAGATTCAGTGTGCATCGAGGTAAAAATTGGGCCCAAAGTCGAGCAAATTCGTAGAGAAGCCTAGTTCACAGCTGAAACCCAATTCGCAAGAAAGCCTTGTAGTAGCCCACTTTATTAAAGAAGCCCAACTCGAATTCAAGAATAAAGAGTCTTATCAGATATAAATTTCAAATGTAATCCTAGAAATATAAAGAAGATTGAGATTACTAGATAAGAGATATGATAGGATTAGATCAAAACTAATTAGGACTTTTTATTTTTGAGAATGAACTCCTAAAAGGAGTTGAAAACAGCCCTCCTCCTAAAGCTATATAAAGGGGGGGGGGGGGGGGTGGACTAGATTTAGGCATCAATTAATCAATCAATCCATCTTGGAAGCAAAGCAAGAAGGAGAAAAAGAGGAAGGCGGCGGCAAGGAGATGACAACCATGAGTGGCTAAGCTTTTCTTTTCTGATTCAAGGGGAACTTTTGGTTCAATTGTGTCACCGTGAGGTTATGTGTTTAATTTAACTTCTTGCCTTTAATTTAAGTATTCATTTATTCTTGTGCATATTTTTATGGAAGTTGATGTTGATTAGTCTGACAAATTAATTAATATTGATCTTCCTACAGCTATCCATGATTCGGTGATCCATAATTGTCATGAATAGTGGTACAAGTAGCAATTAGGTCAATATCTTTGTGGGTCGATTGTTTGTGACAGCCTTTAACCAATGTGTTGGCATGTTTTAACCTAAAGGGAATAAACGGAACAAAATCTAATAATTGCAGCTATCTCAATTCCTTTTATTTTGGTTTAACGGCTTTCATAAAATTTATTGTTGTCATTAATTGATATGGAACGCTATCGTGCCCAGTCGGTTAATGATAAGTGTTGATTGAATGCTGGGTTTGGTCAACTAAACTAGGAAGGTATAAGGTTTATTATGGCTATCCTAATAAATCTAAAAGTTAAATGCTTGAATTGCAAGATTGCTATTTTTAGCATAGGATCAGTGACCAATTGACTCAAATTGAACCTTTGGATCAGAGTTTGGTAAGACTGAAATTTTCCTTGTTAATTGTTATTTGCTATTTTGTGTTAATTGTTTAGAAATTTAATTATTTGAAATTCCCACTCTTTAAATTGTGCACTTGGCTGAGAAATTAATTACTTGCTCCATGTGGGATTCGACCTAGTACCACTGTTACTACAAGTTTACTCGTAGAGTGGGACTAGAATTAAATCTAAGGGCTTCGACAAGGATACCCAACTGGGCAGCAATTTGGAGAATGAATGAGCACATGGATTTAATGGGCTTAAATCCCAATTCGAACTGGTTTAATATGATTAATTAAAGAGGGGCGGTTCTAGGATTTAGATCAGTAGACTGGATAACGGATTATCCCTATCCACTCAGAGAGTCCAGATCCATATAGATATTTGGATCAGGAAACTCCTAATGAGATTAGGAGGGTTGATATTTATTTGTAGATAAGATAAGGGATTATCCTTATTTCTTAAAGAGAGTCCAGATCCAAATACAAGATTTGGATTAGGAAACTCCTAATAAGATTAAGAGAAGCTCTCTTTAAGGCTATAAATAGAGGAGGAGGGCGAACCCCAGTTCATCCTCAGTCTTACAGATACAAGAGAGAAGACAGCTGCAGGTGTACTGATGCCATCTTCTACTCTTGCCTCCTTCTATTGTTGTCGCCATTGCCAGTTCGATCTCCACCTGTAGGAGCGATTGAGAAAGGTTCTTGATATCAGTTTTTGGTGAAAAACTGATCTGAAGTCGTGCTCACTCACCCTCCATCCAATTCTTGCTAAAGAGTTTGGTTCTTGCTGAAGAACCACCTGCTGATTCTGCTCCACCCTACACTGTGTCATCTTTAGTGGGAGCAGTCTTTGGCATTTTCCTTGGGCGTGAACACCTTCGTTGGGAGTTACTGCTACTCTGTATCAGGTATATCACTCTCCTACCTTTTGGTTTTAGATCTGGTCTGGTTTAGGGTTCAAGATTGATCCTTGAAAATGCAGTTTTCTAAAACAGGGAATGTGATTCCCACATGGGAGAGAGAAATTTTTTGAAATTTCGCCCAACCTACCTGAAGGGTTCAGCCATCCATATGATGGATCTCTCATCCCTTCACCGAGCCAATTATATTGTTTATAATATATAAAGATCTCTTCATTTTTTTTATAATTTTGTATATTTTGTCTAAAGGAATAAATTTCATAGATGGTACATAAGATAATATATATAGTGAAAAACAAATTTTATCAATACCTTGTCCTGAGCTGGACCCGACCCACTGACAGTTATATTTCTTGCTTTTTTTTTGTTAATGCTCCATTGATAGAAGAAAAAAAAATTGAAACCCTTGTTACTCAAAGTACCTCACTCTCTTGTTAAACCTCTCTTTCACCTTCCCCTTTTTCTCTATCTCTTTCGTTGTGGTTTGTTTACCCCCTGGTTCAGTATGGGATTCGGATCAGTTGAGTAAACATTTACAAAGTTGGTTTTTAAAGACCTATCTTAGTACATATAGGAAAAGGATGATGCAACACAGAATGGAGTTGATAAGTTCTATATAAGTTGGGACCATTCCAAGACACATAAGAAGCAGAGATGATGCCATCAACCCAACTTAGTAAATATTTATCGAGATAGCATCATCACAGGATTTCTATCTTAGTTCGTTTTCACCGAGTTAGCATTATTTTGAATTTATATTCAATTAGGACTTTCCTTTTGAAGGATTTTAGTAGGATTCTATTATGGAGTGTTTCCTTATATTATGATTGCTCAATTAAGACTTTCTTTTTGAGGAGTTTTAGTAGGATTCTATTATGAAGTGTTTTCAGATTAGAAATAGCAGCCATAAGGGTATATGTCTATATAAAGAGTAGCTAGGGGAAGGCTAAGACAATTTTTGATATTGAATTTTCTCTTAACTATTCAGTGAAGAACTCTTCTTCCTAGTAGTTCAACTTCTACTCTTTTCTTTGAAGCATTACTCAACTTATTTCATTTTTTGTACTCATCATTTGGTATCAGAGCTCATGTTTGGTCCTTCTTTGGATTACAGCTCCTAAGAAGAAACAAGTAGCTCACATCATGGAGCAAAAACCCAACAACAAAATGCAAGGAGAGATAGCAAAGCTAAGATGACAAGTCGAGGCACTTGCTCAGGAGTTGAAATCATTGCAAGGGGACAGCGACTCCAATGCAAGTGTTTCCACTCATTTATTTTCATCATCAAGGCAAGTATCCATGTCGATTGTAGTTGCGGGTAGTGACCAATAATAGTGGGAAATGGGTTTCAATATTTAAGATCCCAAAGTTTCATGGAGGTTTCTCTATTTGGTAAGCAAACAAACTAGTTGTAGTTGCAAGTGGTGAACAAAAGCGGTGGGAAATAGATCTCAAGTTTGAGTTCCTAGAGTTCAATGGAGGTATATCCTCAAATGAATTCATGGACTGGAATTCTATCGAGGAGTTATTAGTTTTAGAGTCAGAAGGTAAAATCAAATCTTATAACTTTGTCAATTGCTTTAATATTGTTGAGGATTGTTACAAAAATCTTTTATGGTCATTTTCCTCAACAACATCTATTGATGAACAACATGTTGATTGGAACAAACCTCCAATATATGATGAAGAACTCATTGCTCAAGAAGAATATGTTATCCTTCACCATGATTTTCAAGAAGATGGAGACAATATTTATCATTTTGGAGGTTTTGATAGCAATGTCTTCATACAAGTCTATGAGGATCCATATTGGAAATCATTTTTAAAAAGTTCAAAATGATCAGTAAAGAAAGAACTAAATTATTTGAAGATCAACAACTGTGTTTCAAAAGTTAAGAGATGTAATGAAGATATTCCAATTTGTATTGGAGGGTTACACCACCAATTATCTCTTAGAAAGTTGGAAACAGAGAATCACAAACGAAGCACAACACATAATGTTGGAGGACTGATAACCATGCATTTTGATGCCTTAAGGGCATCAATTCAGGGGTATTTTTGGCCTTAGATTAGTCAATGTGCACCATTTTCCCAGTTAAAATCAATTATGTGACCTCTGAGGGTATTTGTGCAAATTATGTAGAAAACTAGAAAGTTTTCATGGATGAAATTCAATTTTTTGGAAACTGGTGTGAAGTCCAACTGAGAGAGGGGGTGATTTTGTAAAGAACTAAGAACAGGAGGGTGCCTCCTATCTGCTAAACCCAGTTGGTGCCCATACTATTGTATTACCATGCTCCCCTTCCATTAGCAAACCCTAGGGAGCCTTTTTAACCTAATCTTTTCCTCCTTAGCTAACCGTAGCCACCCCATATGTGAAACCTCCATCATCTACTCCTTCTAATCTCTACCATGTCAAGGATATGTGGATGGTAGGTTTTTTGATCGAGAAGTGTTGTAGTGTGAAATGTATCAAAATGGAATCTATGATGGATAAACGGCGAGATCAAGGAATTTATTTCTAGAATTTGGTGTGATTGATTGTTTGATGGTTTGGTTTTATGTAATGGGGTCTGATCGGGTAATAGGTATTGTGATGTGGCATAATCCATTGAAAGGGAATCTCATGGATTTAACAGTGGATTTGAGGGTGTTTGAGTTAAAATTTGGTTACTTTGGGTTTTGACATATTCTAAAGAAGTTGGCAAGGTCTGATCGAGCATTTGGAGTATGAGAAGTGGGTTAAAAAGGGATGAGGGGCATTTTGGTCACCCCACACAGTTATAAAAACGTGGACGTTGTCAACAGCACAACCTCTAACTCATCAAAATAGCAAGAAAAATCAGCACATGGCAATCAGTATCAGGTATGTGGCTGAGCTGAGGCAAGCTCGGCCCACTGACAATGATAGTTTGCCTTGAAACCATCCTCTGCGCTGCATCCGCTCAAACACTGTTACCGCAAATACAGGAACAACATGCTGAACCATGTGCCAAAGGATTCATGGGAGGCCTGTAACTACTGCGCGAATCTAGCAACTAAAAGCCCAACATACCCCAAACTACGGAAAAAGCTCTGCGGAAGACTTAGAAGTGTTACCTGATGGCACCTGAACCTTAGATAGCTATAAAAGGAACCCAAGGTCACTCTGAAAGGTATGCGCACATAAGCTCTCACACCCTCTGACATACTTTCATCTAGACTAACTTACTGACTTAAGCATCGGAGTGTCTTCCTGGGTAAAACCTACCTAAGCACTCTAACTCTTCCTTCTTTATAGATCTTCTCAGCTCGGACTTGCAGCTTACAGCTCGGCATCACCAAGTTTTGAACCCAGTTTGGGCCACATCACCAGACACGAGGGAGTGAGCAGATTGTGCATCATCAGCCTCGGTTTCACGTTCAAGAAGTTAATTGCTAATTTAACAAATTTAACAAATCTGGATTCTACAGGTGAAGATTAGTAATGAAAATCAAGGAATCATTTTTCTATTTATTCTACTCTAGTTCTCTTAGGGTTTTGATAGGTTTGAAACATCTTTGTCAAATTCTATCCTTACTGTTTACATCTTCATCAACGTCTGCTTCTGCAAAGAGAAGTAGTAGTAAGCATAAATGTTGTACTCCTCCACCACTCAAGTCCTTGCTTTATCAACCATGAAGGAAGATTTAATGGAAGTCGTGCTTGAAATTTGTTTTGATGGGGAAAATAGATATTTTGAAAAAAACTTATCATCGATTTAACGTTTTCTATCTTGGTCATTGATGGAAGGGAGGTTTTTGTCGATTTTTTTTTTTTTTTTGGAAAATAGAAGGGACGTTTTTGCTAAAGTTAAACTATAGGGGAGGTTTTTATGATTGTCAGAAACTTTAGGGGAGATTTTTATATTTTACCCTTTATATTTTTTTTCTATGGAAACTAGCCTTAGTAGTAATTATATGGGTATTTTGGATATTTTCGAGCCTTTTGTGAGAATATTATAAAGGAGGGTATCTACTTGCAATTGTGTAAAAAGGTTCAAGGAAAATGATTACAATTATCAAACTTCAAGGGGAGGTTTTAGCAATTTACACATTTTTTAATTATACAAAATTAGGGGTGTCTCACAGCACATCCCAACCATGGATTGGGAATATCTCCCAATAGCAAGTACGGGAGATATTCCCAATGACCACTCTAATATTGTAAGACTAAGGCTGCAAGTTGGGCTGGGTTAGGTCGGGTTGAGGCCAACCCTAGCCCAACCTTAAGTTCTAAATCCCAATCCTAACCCTAACCCTAACCCAACCCAACCTTAAACCTGACCAACCCAACCCTAACCCTAACCCTAACTAAATTCCTTCAACCCTAACCCAACCGGAAGTCAATTTCAGGTTGGGTTGGGCTCGGGATGGGCCCAAACCCAACCTTCTTCATCCCTTAAAATCTCATAGAATTTCTCGATTTTAAATGTTAACTCCACTTTCACTTTATATATCGATCTTATGTTTCGTTAGTATTTGTTTGTTGACTTTTTTTTTTTGTTCTTTTGATACAAAATTCAGAAAAACAAGTGTTAGAAATGATTATAGTTTATTATTAGTTATGGCTTATGATAGATCTTTCTTGGGCGGTAAACAACATAGAGGAGATGAAGAATAAAATTTTCAAAAAAACATAAAATAATGTTATTAAGGTTTTAGTCTTTCTGATTAGGATTAAGTGAAGTGATTATCTTAAAATAAATACATGATACTATGTGGTGGGGGCTAAACAAATATCATGCATCTAAACAAATCAATGTATGTTATATATTACATATAACATATATTTATATATGACATGTACTATATAGTCAGGTTTGAGTTGGGCCGAGTTAGATAAGGGGTCAACCCTAAACCAACCCGAAATAAAATCAGGTTCATGAATTTCAACCCTAACCCTAACCCAAACATCAATCCAACCCGACCCAACCTAATTTTTTCGGGTTGGGTTTGGGCCAACCCGGCCCAAGTTGCAGCCTTATGTAAGACATTCTTTTCCCATGGAAACAAGGAATAAATAAGAAAGTTATATAGTTACCCACCAAAATCAAATGTCTGTCATTCCGCCCGAACTGGGAGGCATTATCTTTGGTGCGGTTGAGGGGAACATCTAGTACATCACTGTTGTCATTGTGCGTGGGAGAAGTAAGCGATTCTCTCAGCTAATCATTCCATAAAAAATCTCAAATAACCTTGTTTAACAGCTAATCATGCAACGCTTTATGGCTGGGGGCTTGGAGGTCTATCCATCTGAACACTGGAAAATAGTCTGCCAAGTTTGGTCTTCCAATCTCTTCCATCATTGCCCAAACTATAACATTGAATACTTCTTGGGCAGAATCAGAACCGAGATGGACCATGTCCATAGAGAATAAGGTGTTTGATAACAAATTAAGAGAGGTGAGAAATACTGCTGAAAGTCTAACTGATCTAAATCTTGTTAGACAGTTTATGTATGCCCTTCGCTTCAATCTGATTTGATGTACTTGTTATTTAGTGGAAATAAATAAAGTGCATGTTTTGATTCATGTTGTTTGGTTTAATTCTGTGTAAAACCCTAAAACTGGACATTTATAGAGATTCATGTTAGTTTTAAATGTTCACAGCCGTTGGATAAGTCAGGGGAGATTTATCCTGCCAAGGCTGATGCTGGTGTGCCACCAAGTGTTGGGATGGCCTGTCTCAGCCATCAGGGTAAGACCTGAGGCACATGCAGTATGGGATTACTTGAATCCTTGAACCGGACCAGATTTCCAGTCTTGCCCTGGACCTTGGAGATAGATGGGCAAAACTGGAAAGTTACACCTGACCCCTAGACTCGATTATGACACTTCACTAGGTGCTGGATCAGGCCGCCTTTGATATGCCAATCAGTGAGATCCTTAGCGGGGATCAAAACCTGGGTATGTTGGGGCAGTTTGAGAATTCATCTGAGTGGGTGGTCAACGTGACAGAATCAGCCACTTTGTCGAACAAAGGGTAATGATCGGGAATGCACTCTCTCTGATGGAAACCAAACTGCCGGCAGTTGATTTCAATCGTTGGAATTTTGTTTTGCAAAATTAATATACTTATATTATATGTACGGTTTCAAAAATGTTTGCAAATGGTTTTAATTCCCGAGATCCATGTGAGAGGGAGGTGCGGCGCTGTTCCTTGCAGCCGAGGGAGAGGTCATCTCTTGTCGGGCAGTGCTTGATCATTAAGGGCTGAGAGGTTAAGTGTAAGACCATTTAGGATAATACCTGATGGGCTAATCTTGCACCTGCCCACAGTCCCTGGGTTTTTATAAGATGGCTTGGCCCAGGGACCACTTAATGTAAGTGTTGGGCTCATAGGGTCCATATGATGGACTCAAGGGGTTCATTGAGTTTTTCAGTGAATTCGGCTGGGCCTTATATTAAAGGCTGGGCCGAACCCATGTGGCTGGTGTGTAGATCAATGCTTGGGTCCCACGCCATACAAAGAAGCCCAACTGGGCAGCAGATTGGAAACTAATTAAACACTGAATACTTAATGGGCCAAAAGCCCATTTCGAACTGGGCTGATATGATCACCCAAAAGATGGGGCGAATCTGAGATTAATGTTAGTGAAAAGGATGGGGCTTTTAACCTTATCCACTCTGGGAGACCAAATTCAAATCAGATTTGAATCTGGTAACCTCCTGATAAGATCAGGAGTAAACTAACTTTATCTGCAGATAGGATTAAGATGATCCTCTATCCAGATACTGATTTGGATTGGGATAACTCCTGATTAGGAGGTTTCTTAATCAAGAAGAAAAGAGGAGAAACCCTAAGAAAAATCATCAGATTTCGAACCATCCTTTGGATACACAAGGGATACCTTCTGCGATTTTGAGATAAGATCTCATACTCTCCAGAAAAGAGAAAAAGCAGTTCAGCTTTTTTTGTTTTGGTTCTCTCCTCCTGCCGCCGCCATCTGCCATTGCAAGATTGGATCTTTGCAAAAAAAGAAAGTCAAGAAATCTGTTCTTGACATCAGTCTTGCAAGAAAGACTGAAAAGGTTACAGTGTTTAGTTCTTCCAGAGGATTCTTGTGAAGGATCCTGTGTGTAGGACGCACCCTGCTGGTTCTGTTCCATCCACAGCTGTGTCATCTTCAGCAGGAACGGATCTTGGAGCGTTCTTTGGGCGTGAACACCAACTTTGGGAGATAGTGCTTCTCCGGATCAGGTATATTCCTCCCATTTACCTTTTGGTACAGATCTGGTTTGATTATGGTTCAAGTAGGATCCTTGAATAATATATTCTAAATTTAGGGAATATGATTCCCAGTTGGGAGAAGGTAGGAAATTTTTGAAATTCGCCCACCCATTCCGCAACCTTTATGGCGTCCATTGGATGGATCCTACCATTCTTTCAGTGGTATCAGAGCCATAGGTTCAAATCTTGAACCAAAAGAAAATCAGATCTGACCTTGCGCAGATGGATAGAAGGTGTTCTTTCAAGATTTGCGTAGATTGTTTTCTTTTTCAAGAAACTGTTTCTTGTTAAGGGCGATTGATCTGAAATTAATTTTTTTTTAAATCAAAAATTTTATTTAGAATTGTTCTTTATTTATTTTGATTTAATGGACTGTTCAAACCTGGAGATCGCAGTGCAGTTTTAGCGCAGATGGTCTGCGCACCCTTTTTCTTTTATTTATTTTATACAATTCGGTCTGTAAATAATTTTTTTTCCTAAGACTGAATGTATAGGATTTGATCAAGAATGTAATAAATTAATAGAAATAGGATTTCTGTTTTTATTTTTCTTGATTAAAGAAGAAGGAAGAAGAAAGCGGCGCTGGAGGTTTGCAGATGGAGAAATCGCTTTCTGCGATTTGCAGTTTATGAAACTGCAACCCTAGTGATTAACCTCTGTTTTGCAGGTGGTGCGAACAGTCCATAATTGTTTTGTGTTTGTTTGAAATCAAAACTATTAATTTCAGATCTTTCAATAATTAATTCTTGAATTGAAAATCAGTTTTGGACCATTTCGGACTAGATTGGACCAAAACTATTTGGACCGAATCTGGGGTTCAAAAGGGGCTGTTTTCAGTCCAATTCTCTCCCACTTATTGTTCCTAATTGAAGGGATGAGAGATCCATCCTATGGACGCCCAAAGATTGCGGAATAAGGGGCGAATTTCAAAAATTTTATCTCTCCCTTCAACTGGGAATCGTATTCCCTATTTAGAAAATCATATTTTCAAGGATCAATCTTGAACCATAAACTGAACCAGATCTGAACCAAAAGGAGTGGGAGAGGATAATACCTGATACGGAGAAATACTATCTCCCAATGGAGGTGTTCACGCCCAAGGAAGGATCCAAAATCAGCTCCCACTGAAGATGGCGCAGTGAAGGATGGAGCAGAATCAGCAATGTTCTTCAAAAGAACTTGACCCTTCGCAAGAATCAACTGGACGACTTGTGAGTACAGCTCCAATCAATCTTTTCCCAAAAGATTGAAATCAAGATCCAATCTTGATTGCTCCCAAGAACTGGAGATCGAACTGAAGGAATGGCAATGGCAGGAAGGCGGCGGCAGAAGAGAATTCGCATTATGCAGGAAATCTCTTAATCTCTCTTTCTTAAAGAGAAGAATGCTATTGATGTTATTGTGTTTTTCAAGGCTGCTGCCCCCTTCCCCTTTTATAATCTTAAAGGGATCAGCTCCTAATCAGATTAGGAGCTGCTAATCCAAATCATATTTGGGTTAGAAGTCCCTAAGGGATAACCCTTATCTTATCTGCAGATCAGATCAGCTGTCTCCTAATCTAATTAGGAGGTTTCCAGATCCAAATCTCATTTAGATCTTGGACTCTCTGAGTGGATAGGGTCTAAGCCCAATCCTTTCAGCTGACCCTCTTAAGAATTCGCCCCCTTTAAATGACTGATCAAATCAGCCCAGTTCAAAATGGGCTTAAGGCCCATTTAAGGTTATGTACTCAAAAGGCTTCCAAATTGCTGCCCAGTTGGGCTTCCTTGTAAGGCGTGGGACCCAAGCATTGATCTACACATCAGCCACATGGGTTCGGCCCAGCCTTTGTTACAAGGCCTGGCCGAATACACTGTTAATGACAGTGCACCCCCTGAAACCCATCAAATGGGCTCTATGGGCCCAACACTTACACTAAGTGGTCCCTGGGCCAAGCCACCTTGTAACACCTAGGGACTGTGGGCAGATGCAAGATTAGCCCATCAGGTATTATCCTCAATGGTCTTACACTTAACCACTCAGCCCATAATGATCATACACTGCCCGACAAGAGAGGACCTCTCCCTCGGCTGCAAGGAACAGTGTTGCACTCTCCACTTATATGGATCCCGGGAATTAAAACCTTTTGCAAACATTTTAGAAACCATATATATTCTTTCATATCTTATATAAAATATATTTTGCAAAACAAATCTCAACGGTTGAAATCGGCTGCCGGCAGTCTTGGTTTCCATCAGTGAGAGTGCATCCCCGATCATTACCTTTGTCCGACAAAGGGGCTGATCCTGTCACTATGATCACCCACTCAGATGAATTCTCGGGCTGTCCCAACATACCCAGGTTTTGACCCCCGCTAAGGATCTCACTGATTGGTACATCAAAGACAGCCCAATCCGACACCTAGTGTAGTATCATAATCGAGTCTAGGGGTCGGGTGTAACTTTCCAGTTTTGCCCATCAATCTCCAAGGTCCAGGGCAATACTGGAAATCTGGTCCAGTTCAAAGATTCAATTAATCCTACACTGTATGTGCCTAGGGTCTCACCCTGGCAGCTGAGACAGGCCACCCCATCCGACTTGGTGGGACCACAGTGTCAGCCTTGTCAGGATAGGTCTCCGCAGACCGACCCACTGGCTGTGAACATTCTAAACTAACACGAGTCTCATTAAGTGTCCAGTTTAAGGGTATTACACAGAAACATACCAAGGGAACATGAATCAAATATGTATCTTTATTCATTTACAATAAACTCATAAAGTACATCATTCTGATTGGACCAAAACTATTTGGACCGAATCTGGGGTTCAAAAGGGGCTGTTTTCAGTCCAATTCTCTCACACTTATTGTTCCTAATCTGATGTTCAATTACAGGGATTAATTCGGCCCACCTGTAAAGCCCAGTTTTAAAGGGTTAAAACTGCAAAAGCCCATTATTGTGAGATGAGCTGTATGGGCCGAACTGCTATCCGCAATTCAGCCCATACACCTTGTAGACATTAATTGTTAATGACTTATATTTTAAATGGGCTGTTCAATGGGCTTTACAGCAGTTAATTGATTAGATCAATTCCTCCTTTACATGTGATGTTTGGATGTTTGATGTGCTGCGACCATGGGCCATAAGTACTTGGCCATGATGACTCGTTAGTGGCTCTTGCGCACACCATGGCTGAATGCACATCATTGCCATGGTGTCCCTAGAGGTCATTGGATGATCCCCTCTTTGCTTGGTGGGCCCCACAACCCTGAAAAGGGATGCGTACGGAACCCCTAGCCGATTAAGGCCCACCAGAAATCTGACTTTATGAAAGTCAGTGGGAGCCACTCTGGTTTGACCTAAATTAAAAATAGGGCGTAATTTTGTTCCCTCTGGCAAATATGAATGCATGTGATAGGGAGATCCATTTGACGGACTCTCTAAAGGCCTTCCGTCATTAGCACAATGATAGGTCCTTCAGTAATGAGGAAACGCACCATAAAATTGGGCTATCCATTTGTTGTTGGATCTGTTAGAGTGTTTCATAAGATGATAGGGGCGTCATAGACCGATGTGGGAGAGGCTTCACCAGAAAATGGGAACTCTCTCACGGTACCTTGGCGTAACCTGAATATGATGGGTGTGCACTCACTGGACAGAAAGGTTTACCTAAAAACGGCTCTGAACCTTGTTTGACAGAGGCCAAAGGGAAACTCATTTGATGAGTGGATATGATCCGTCACAGAAAGGTGGTGGGGTTATGCAGCTGAAACAGTTGGCTTCACGCACCCCATGTGATTTCCCACATTTCCAGAGACATTTCGTCGTCTTCGTCGCTGAGAAAGGAGGGAAATCTCAGAGATGAACAAATGGGAATGGAACATAGATTAAAAGCCTTATCTATGTAGGTAACATGAATCAAACTAAGATTGTGGACTAATGATTTTGTTGTTTTATCAGAAAATGGCAAACGGTCAATTTGCAAAGCTTCTAGACGATAACAAGCTTAAGGGACCAAACTATGCCGACTGGTACAGAAATCTTATGCTGGTCCTAACTTCCGAAAAGTTAGACAAGGTGATGAAAAATCCTGCCCCGGAACGTCCGGGTGATAGGGCTTCTGAGGCCCGTAGGAGGGACTACCAAGATTGGGAGGATAAGAACTCCCTAGTCCGCTGCTTTGTCATTGCCTCATTAGACAACTCAATACAGAGGCAGTTCGATCAGATCGAACTAGCCAAGGACATATTGGACAGTCTAAGGACAATGTATGAAGAGCAGAACCGTTCTACTCGACAGAAGGTCCTGAAATTGTTCATGACCGCGCAGACGACCAAAGGGCAGAAAGTTCATGACCATTGTCTTCGGATGATGGGATACATTAACGAACTTGAAGCTCTTGGATCCGGGCTAGATCTTGGCACGCAAGTGGATGCCATCCTAAATTCTTTGCCCTCTTCCTTCAATGCGTTCACTATGAACTACAATATGAATAAGCTGAATGTCAGCGTCCAGGAACTCAGCAATATGTTGCAGAGAGCCGAGGATTTACTCAAGAAGGATGAGCCTGTGGTTATGCTTGCTAAAGCTAACAAATCGGGCAAGAAAAAGAGAAAGGCAAAGAAGCCTCAGAAGAAGGCTGCCAAACCTAAGAAGCAGAAGAAGAACATGGCATCTGATGTCTGTCACTTCTGCAAGCAGACCGGCCACTGGAAGAGGAATTGTCCTGCCTACCTGGAATCTAAGAAAGGTAACATCGAAACTTGTGTCATAGAAACTAATATGTTAGTTACTTCTGTGTCCTGGTGTGTTGACTCCGGGGCTTCAACTCATGCGTGTAACTCACTGCAGGGGTTCAAAGTTAGCAGAAGGTTGAGTGAAGGTGAAGTGACATTGTTCTTGGGAACGACTGCAAGTGTTGCAGCTGCGGCAATAGGAACCGTAGAATTAGTTTTTAAAGAAGGAATACTTGTGCTTAAAGATTGTCTTTATGTACAGAACTTGAGAAGAAATTTAATTTCTGTTTCAAAACTGTGTGCTGATGGATATACTGTTTATTTTAGTAATATGATTACTGTTAAACGGAATAATAAATTCATCGCATGCGGAGAACTAGGGAATGGTCTCTATGTTAGACAGTTTTGTATGACCTTAGCTTCAATCATTTTGATGTACTTTTGTTATTTAGTGGAAATAAATAAAGTACATGTTTGATTCATGTTGTTTGGTTTAATTCTGTGTAAAACCCTAAAACTGGACATTTGTAGAGACTCATGTTAGTTTTAAATGTTCACAGCCGCTGGATAAGTCTGGGGAGATTTATCCTGCCAAGGCTGATACTGGTGTGCCACCAAGTGTTGGGATGGCCTGTCTCAGCCATCAGGGTAAGACCCGAGGCACATACAGCATGGGATTACTTGAATCCTTGAACCGGACCAGATTTCCAGTCTTGCCCTGGACCTTGGAGATAGATGGGCAAAACTGGAAAGTTACACCTGACCCCTAGACTCGATTATGACACTTCACTAGGTGTTGGATCAGGCTGCCTTTGATATGCCAATCAGTGAGATCCTTAGTGGGGATCAAAACCTGGGTATGTTGGGGCAGTTTGAGAATTCATCTGAGTGGGTGGTCATAGTGACAGAATCAACCACTTTGTCGGACAAAGGGTAATGATCGGGAATGCACTCTCTCTGATGGAAACCAAACTGCCGGCAGTTGATTTCAATCGTTGGAATTTTGTTTTTGCAAAATTAATATATTTACATATATATGTACGGTTTCAAAATGTTTGCAAATGGTTTTAATTCCCGGGATCCATGTGAGAGGAGAGTGCGGCACTGTTCCTTGCAGCCGAGGGAGAGGTCCTCTCTTGTCGGGCAGTGCTTGATCATTAAGGGCTGAGAGGTTAAGTGTAAGACCATTTAGGATAATACCTGATGGGCTAATCTTGCACCTGCCCATAGTCCCTGGGTTTTTATAAGATGGCTTGGCCCAGGGACCACTTAATGTAAGTGTTGGGCCCATAGGGTTCATACGATGGACTCAAGGGGTTCATTGAGATTTTCAGTGAATTTGGCTGGGCCTTGTATTAAAGGCTGGGCCGAACCCATGTGGCTGGTGTGTAGATCAATGCTTGGGTCCCACGCCATACAAAGAAGCCCAACTGGGCAGCAGATTGGAAACTAATTAAACACTGAATACTTAATGGGCCAAAAGCCCATTTCGAAGTGGGCTGATATGATCACCCATCAATGGGGCGAATTTGAGATTGAAGTTAGCAAAAAGGATTGGGCTCTTAGCCTTATCCACTCTTAGAGACCAAATTCAAATCAGATTTGAATCTGGTAACCTCCTGATAAGATCAGGAGTAAGCTAACTCTATCTGGGAAAGGGATTAAGATTATCCCCTATCCAAATACTGATTTGGATTGGGATAACTCCTAATTAGGAGATTTCTTAATCAAGAAGAAAAGAGAGGAGATTTTCGAATGAACCAAGAGAGAGAAATAAGATTTCGATCCAAGAGGTTCTGGTAAGCAAGAAAGGTTCCTGCGAATTGAGATTAGATCTCATTCTCTCCAGAAAAGAAAACAATTCAGCTTTTTCGTTTCTGGAAATCTACTCCTGCCGCCGCCATCTGCATTGTTGCAAGATTTGATCTTTGCAGAAAAGAAAGTCAAGAAACCAGTTCTTGACATCAGTCTTGCAAGAAAGACTGAAAGAATTCAGTGTTTAGTACATCCAGGGGATTCTTGTGAAGGATCCAGTGTGTAGGACGCACCCTGCTGGTTCTGTTCCATCCACAGCTGTGTCATCTTCAGCAGGGACAGATCTTGGAGCATTCTTTGGGCGTGAACACCAACTTTGGGAGATACTGCTTCTCCGGATCAGGTATAATCCTCCCATTTATCTTTTGGTACAGATCTGGTTTGATTAGGGTTCAAGTAGATCCTTGAATATTGTATTCTAAATTCAGGGAATATGATTCCCAGTTGGGAGAAGGTAGGAAATTTTTGAAATTCGCCCCACCCATTCCGCAACCTTTATGGCGTCCATTAGATGGATCCTACCATTCTTTCAGTGGTATCAGAGCCACAGGTTCGAATCTTGAACCAAAAGAAAATCAGATCTGACCCTGCGCAGATGGATAGAAGGTGTTCTTTCAAGATTTGCGCAGATTGTTTTCTTTTTTCCAAGAAACTGTTTCTTGTTAAGGGCGATTGATCTGAAATTAATTTCTATTAAATCCAAAATTTATTTGGAATTGTTCTTTATTTATTTTGATTTAATGGACTGTTCAAACCTGGAGATCGCAGTGCAGTTTTAGCGCAGATGGTCTGCGCACCCTTTTTCTTTTCTATTTATTTATTTCATTCAATTCGGTCTGTAAATAATTTTTTTTTTATTTTTAGACTGAATGTATAGGATTTGATCAAGAATGTAATTAATAGAAATAGGATTTCTGTTATTTTTCTTGATTAAAGAAGATGGAAGAAGATGGCGGCGCTGGAGATTTGCAGATGGAGAAATCGTTTTCTGCGATTTGCAGTTTATGAAACTGCAACCCTTGTGATTAACCTCTGTTTTGCAGGTGGTGCGAACAGTCCATAATTGTTTTGTGTTTGCTAGAAATCAAAACTATTAATTTCAGATCATTCAATAATTAATTCTTGAATTGAAAATCAGTTTTGGACCATTTCGGACTAGATTGGACCAAAACTGTTTGGACCAAATCTGGGTTTCGAAAGGGGCTGTTCTCAGTCCAATTGTCTTACACTTTTGTTCCAAATCTGATGTTCAATTACAGGGATTAATTCGGCCCACCTGTAAAGCCCAGTTTTAAAGGGTTAAAACTGCAAAAGCCCATTATTGTGAGACAAGCTGTATGGGCCGAACTGCTATCTGCGATTCAGCCCATACACCTAGTGGACATTAATCGTTAATGACTTGGTTTTTAAATGGGCCGTTGAATGGGCTTTACAGCAATTAATTGATTGGATCAATTCCTCCTTTACATATGATGTTTGGATGTTTGATGTGCTGCGACCATGGGCCATAAGTACTTGGCCCGTGATGACTCGTTAGTGGCTCTTGCGCACACCATGGCTGAATGCACATCATTACCATGGTGTCCCTGAAGGTCATTGGATGACCCCCCTCTTTGCCTGGTGGGCCCCACAACCCTGAAAAGGGATGCGTACGGAACCCCTAGCCGATGAAGGCCCACCAGAAATCTGACTTTATGAAAGTCAGTAGGAGCCACTTTGGTTTGACCTAAATTAGAACTAGGCCGTAATTTTGTTCCCTCCAGCAAATATGAATGCAAGTGATAGGGAGATCCATATGATGGACTCTCTAAAGGCCTTCCGTCATTAGCACAATGATGGGTCCATCAGTAATGAGGAAACGCACCATAAAATTGGGCTATCCATTTGCTGTTGGATCTGTTAGAGTGTTTCATAAGATGATAGGGGCGTCATAGACCGATGTGGGAGGGGCTTCACCAGAAAATGGGAACTCTCTCACGGTACCTTGGCGTAACCTGAATATGATGGGTGTGCACTCACTGACAGAAGGGTTTACCTGAAAACGGCTCTGAACCTTGTCTGACAGAGGCCAAAGGGAAACTCATTTGATGAGTGGATATGATCCGTCACAGAAAGGTGGTGGGGTTATGCAGCTGAAACAGTTGGCTTCACGCACCCCATGTGATTTCCCACATTTCCAGAGACATTTCGTCATCTCCGTCACTGAGATAGGAGGGAAATCTCAGAGATGAACAAATGGGAATGGAACATAGATTAAAAGCCATATCTATGTAGGTAAACATGAATCAAACTAAGGTTGTGGACTAACGATTTTGCTGTTTTATCAGAAAATGGCAAACGGTCAATTTGCAAAGCTTCTAGACGATAACAAGCTTAAGGGCCCAAACTATGCCGACTGGTACAGAAATCTTATGCTGGTCCTAACTTCTGAAAAGTTAGACAAGGTAGTGAAAAATCCTGCCCCGGAACGTCCGGGTGATAGGGCTTCTGAGTCCCGTAGGAGGGACTACCAAGATTGGGAGGATAAGAACTCCCTAGCCCGCTGCTTTGTCATTGCCTCATTAGACAACTCAATACAGAGGCAGTTCGATCAGATCGAACTTGCCAAGGACATATTGGACAGTCTAAGGACAATGTATGAGGAGCAGAACCGTTCTACTCGACAGAAGGTCCTGAAATTGTTCATGACCGCGCAGATGACCAAAGGGCAGAAAGTTCATGACCATTGTCTTCGGATGATGGGATACATCAACGAACTTGAAGCTCTTGGATCCGGGCTAGATCTTGGCACGCAAGTGGATGCCATCCTAAATTCTTTGCCCTCTTCCTTCAATGCGTTCACTATGAACTACAATATGAATAAGCTGAATGTCAGCGTCCAGGAACTCAGCAATATGTTGCAGAGGGCCGAGGATTTACTCAAGAAGGATGAGCCTGTGGTTATGCTTGCTGAAGCTAACAAATCGGGCAAGAGAAAGAGAAAGGCAAAGAAGCCACAAAAGAAGACTACCAAACCCAAGAAGCAGAAGAAGAACAAGGCATCTGATGTCTGTCACTTCTGCAAGCAGACCGGCCACTGGAAGAGGAACTGTCCTACCTACCTGGAATCTAAGAAAGGTAATATCGAAACTTGTGTCATAGAAACTAATATGTTAGTTACTTCTGTGTCCTGGTGTGTTGACTCCGGGGCTTCAACTCATGCGTGTAACTCACTGCAGGGGTTCAAAGTTAGCAGAAGGCTGAGTGAAGGTGAAGTGACACTGTTCTTGGGAACAACTGCAAGTGTTGCAGCTGCGGCAATAGGAACCGTAGAATTGGTTTTTAAAGAAGGAGTCGTTGTACTTAAAGATTGTCTTTATGTACAGAACTTGAGAAGGAATTTAATTTCTGTTTCAAAATTGTGTGCTGATGGATATACTGTTTACTTTAGTAATATGATTACTGTTAAACGGAATAATAAATTCATCGCATGCGGGGAGCTAGAGAACGGTCTCTATGTTCTGCATCCTTCTTTGGAAACTAACTTAACCGAAACTACGTCGGTCGAAAATCCCAAGAAAAGGACTCGTGATACAGTAAATCTCACGTGCCTCTGGCATTACCGACTTGGCCACATCGGTGTCAACCGAATCACAAGACTGGTAAAGGATGGTCCTTTGGATTTTCTAACCGTAGAAAATCTTCCCACTTGTGAACCTTGCCTCCAAGGTAAGATGACTAAGCGGCCATTTGACGGTAAGCCTGAAAGATGTGCAGGCACACTTGACCTAATACATACTGATGTATGTGGTCCCCTGAGTGTTAGGACACGGAATCAACACGTGTACTTCATCACCTTTACAGATGATTTTTCACGATATGGTTACGTGTACCTAATGAGACATAAGTCTGAATCATTTGAAAAGTTCAAAGAGTTCAGACAGGAAGTCGAGAAACAGTTAGGGAGAGAAATTAAGGCCCTTCGATCAGATCGAGGTGGCGAGTATCTCTCTGACGAATTCAGGGACTACTTAAAGGCCAATGGGATAGTGTCACAACTAGCTCCTCCTGCTACACCTCAACTCAACGGTGTTTCAGAGAGGAGAAATAGGACCTTATTAGACATGGTCCGGTCACTTCTCGTACGCTCAGAATTACCCACATCCTTTTGGGGATACGCATTAGAGACTGCCATCTACGTGCTGAATAGAGTTCCAACCAAATCAGTTCCGAAAACTCCATATGAGCTTTGGACCAGAAGGAAGCCAAGTGTGAGACACTTGAAGATTTGGGGTTGTCCTGCACACGTTAAAAGAACAAGTGCGGACAAGTTGGAATCTAAAACCAGCCGTTGCCTGTTTATAGGCTACCCAAAGGATTCGGTGGGTTATCTATTCTATGACCCAAGTGAGCAGAAAGTGTTCTGCAGTCGAAACGCCCGATTCTTAGAATCCGATTACATCCTGGACACCCATCGTCAGGAAATAGTTCTTGATGAGGAGAGCTCAGGAGCAGTGGGAGATGACCCACAAGTTCCAGGTAATGACCAACCTAGAAGGTCCACCCGGGTATCCAGACCACCAGTCCGATATGGTTATGACCAGGATAGTTACCTGGTGGAAGCCTTGACTAGTGAAGAGGATCCCGTGTCTTACGCGGAAGCTATGTTAGACATAGACTCCCAGAAGTGGGTGGAGGCCATGAGAGCCGAGATGGACTCAATGGAGACCAATGGAGTCTGGACTCTAGTGGATCCGCCCTCCGGGGTAAAAGCAATTGGTTGCAAATGGATCTACAAGAGGAAGAAGGGCCCCGATGGCAGGATTGAGACCTTTAAAGCTCGTTTGGTGGCGAAAGGGTATACTCAGAAAGAAGGCATCGACTATGAGGAAACCTTTTCACCGGTGGCCATGCTTAAATCCATTAGGATCCTGCTAGCTGTAGCAGCGTACCATGATTACGAGATTTGGCAAATGGATGTCAAAACAGCGTTCCTGAATGGAGATCTTAGTGAAGATATCTACATGCAGCAGCCGCAAGGCTTCATTGCTGCTGGTCAGGAACACATGGTATGTAAACTTAATAGATCCATATATGGACTTAAGCAGGCTTCTAGGAGTTGGAACATCCGTTTTGATTTTGCAGTCAAAACGTTTGACTTTGAGCAGAATCCGGATGAGCCCTGTGTTTACAGGAAATCCAGTGGGGATAAGATCACCTTTTTAGTCTTGTATGTGGACGATATCCTACTCATTGGGAATGATGTAGGAATGTTGACTTCGGTCAAGGTATGGCTATCACAGCAGTTCTCCATGAAAGATCTTGGAGAAGCTTCATACATACTGGGTCTTCGACTCTATAGAGATAGATCGAAGCGGATAATTGGATTATCCCAGGCTGCTTACATTGACAAAATTGTCAAAAGATACAGCATGGAAAACTCCAAGAAAGGAAACGTTCCTTTCAGGCACGGAGTCACTCTCTCCAAGAAGATGTCTCCCAAGACTTCTGAGGAGATTGAGAGCATGAGAGACGTTCCCTATGCCTCAGCTGTGGGGAGCATCATGTATGCCATGTTGTGCACTCGCCCGGACATAGCTCAGGCGGTGAGTGTGGTAAGCAGATTCCAGGCAAACCTAGGACAGGAGCATTGGACTGCTGTGAAGAACATACTCAAATACCTTCGAAGGACGAAAGAGTTTTGTCTGGTATTCGATGGTAGTTCACTGCAAGTTCTAGGGTATACCGATGCCGATTTCCAGTCGGATCCAGATGATAGAAAGTCTACATCTGGGTATGTTTTCATGATAGGATCGTGTGCTGTTTGCTGGAAAAACAGCAAACAGGGGTCCACTGCAGACTCCACAACCGAGGCCGAGTACATTGCCGCAAGTGAAGCTGCCAAGGAAGCCGTGTGGATGAAGAAATTCATACACGAATTGGGAGCGATTCCATCCAGCACATCACCCATCCCGTTGTTGTGTGACAACAATGGAGCGATCGCCCAGGCTAAAGAGCCTCGGGCCCACTCGAAGTCAAAGCACATCGAGAGGAAGTACCATGTACTGCGGGAGATCGTTGGTAGAGGGGACATCCTAATTCAAAAGGTAGCATCAGCGGATAATGTGGCAGACCCATTGACTAAGCCACTGACACAGAAGGTGTTTGAGAAACACGTGGAAAGTATGGGACTCCGGCTTGTACCAGATTGGACCTAAGTGCAAGTGGGAGCTGTTAGACAGTTTTGTATGCCCTTAGCTTCAATCATTTTGATGTACTTTTGTTATTTAGTGGAAATAAATAAAGTACATGTTTGATTCATGTTGTTTGGTTTAATTCTGTGTAAAACCCTAAAACTGGACATTTGTAGAGACTCATGTTAGTTTTAAATGTTCACTGCCGCTGGATAAGTCTGGGGAGATTTATCCTGCCAAGGCTGATACTGGTGTGCCACCAAGTGTTGGGATGGCCTGTCTCAGCCATCAGGGTAAGACCCGAGGCACATACAGCATGGGATTACTTGAATCCTTGAACCGGACCAGATTTCCAGTCTTGCCCTGGACCTTGGAGATAGATGGGCAAAACTGGAAAGTTACACCTGACCCCTAGACTCGATTATGACACTTCACTAGGTGTTGGATCAGGCTGCCTTTGATATGCCAATCAGTGAGATCCTTAGTGGGGATCAAAACCTGGGTATGTTGGGGCAGTTTGAGAATTCATCTGAGTGGGTGGTCATAGTGACAGAATCAACCACTTTGTCGGACAAAGGGTAATGATCGGGAATGCACTCTCTCTGATGGAAACCAAACTGCCGGCAGTTGATTTCAATCGTTGGAATTTTGTTTTTGCAAAATTAATATATTTACATATATATGTACGGTTTCAAAATGTTTGCAAATGGTTTTAATTCCCGGGATCCATGTGAGAGGAGAGTGCGGCACTGTTCCTTGCAGCCGAGGGAGAGGTCCTCTCTTGTCGGGCAGTGCTTGATCATTAAGGGCTGAGAGGTTAAGTGTAAGACCATTTAGGATAATACCTGATGGGCTAATCTTGCACCTGCCCACAGTCCCTGGGTTTTTATAAGATGGCTTGGCCCAGGGACCACTTAATGTAAGTGTTGGGCCCATAGGGTTCATACGATGGACTCAAGGGGTTCATTGAGATTTTCAGTGAATTTGGCTGGGCCTTGTATTAAAGGCTGGGCCGAACCCATGTGGCTGGTGTGTAGATCAATGCTTGGGTCCCACGCCATACAAAGAAGCCCAACTGGGCAGCAGATTGGAAACTAATTAAACACTGAATACTTAATGGGCCAAAAGCCCATTTCGAAGTGGGCTGATATGATCACCCATCAATGGGGCGAATTTGAGATTGAAGTTAGCAAAAAGGATTGGGCTCTTAGCCTTATCCACTCTTAGAGACCAAATTCAAATCAGATTTGAATCTGGTAACCTCCTGATAAGATCAGGAGTAAGCTAACTCTATCTGGGAAAGGGATTAAGATTATCCCCTATCCAAATACTGATTTGGATTGGGATAACTCCTAATTAGGAGATTTCTTAATCAAGAAGAAAAGAGAGGAGATTTTCGAATGAACCAAGAGAGAGAAATAAGATTTTGATCCAAGAGGTTCTGGTAAGCAAGAAAGGTTCCTGCGAATTGAGATTAGATCTCATTCTCTCCAGAAAAGAAAACAATTCAGCTTTTTCGTTTCTGGAAATCTCCTCCTGCCGCCGCCATCTGCATTGTTGCAAGATTTGATCTTTGCAGAAAAGAAAGTCAAGAAACCAGTTCTTGACATCAGTCTTGCAAGAAAGACTGAAAGAATTCAGTGTTTAGTACATCCAAGGGATTCTTGTGAAGGATCCAGTGTGTAGGACGCACCCTGCTGGTTCTGTTCCATCCACAGCTGTGTCATCTTCAGCAGGGACAGATCTTGGAGCATTCTTTGGGCGTGAACACCAACTTTGGGAGATACTGCTTCTCCGGATCAGGTATAATCCTCCCATTTATCTTTTGGTACAGATCTGGTTTGATTAGGGTTCAAGTAGATCCTTGAATATTGTATTCTAAATTCAGGGAATATGATTCCCAGTTGGGAGAAGGTAGGAAATTTTTGAAATTCGCCCCACCCATTCCGCAACCTTTATGGCATCCATTAGATGGATCCTACCATTCTTTCACTCTATGTTCTACATCCATCTCTGGAAACTAACTTAACCGAAACTACGTCGGTCGAAAATCCCAAGAAAAGGAATCGTGATACAGTAAGTCCCACGTGCCTCTGGCATTACCGACTTGGCCATATCGGTATTGACCGAATCACAAGGCTGGTAAAGGATGGTCCTTTGGATTTTCTAACCGTAGAAAATCATCCCACTTGTGAACCTTGCCTTCAGGGTAAGATGTCTAAGCGGCCATTTGACGGTAAGCCTGAAAGATCTGAAGGCACACTTGACCTAATACATACTGATGTATGTGGTCCCCTGAGTGTTAGGGCACGGAATCAACACGTGTATTTCATCACCTTTACAGATGATTTTTCACGATATGGTTACGTGTACCTAATGAAACATAAGTCTGAGTCATTTGAAAAGTTCAAAGAGTTCAGGCAGGAAGTCGAGAAACAGTTAGGGAGAGAAATTAAGGCCCTTCGATCAGATCGAGGTGGCGAGTATCTCTCTGACGAATTCAGGGACTACTTGAGGGACAATGGGATAGTGTCACAACTAGCTCCTCCTGCTACACCTCAACTCAACGGTGTTTCAGAGAGGAGGAATAGGACCTTGTTGGACATGGTCCGGTCGCTTCTCGTACGCTCACAATTACCCACATCCTTTTGGGGATATGCATTAGAGACTGCTATCTACGTGCTGAATCGGGTTCCAACCAAATCAGTTCCGAAAACTCCATATGAGCTTTGGACCGGAAGGAAGCCAAGTGTAAGACACTTGAAGATTTGGGGTTGTCCTGCACACGTTAAAAGAACAAGTGCAGACAAGTTGGAATCTAAAACCAGTCGTTGCCTGTTTATAGGCTACCCAAAGGATTCAGTGGGTTATCTGTTAGACAGTTTTGTATGCCCTTAGCTTCAATCAGAATGATGTACTTTATGAGTTTATTGTAAATGAATAAAGATACATATTTGATTCATGTTTCCTTGGTATGTTTCTATGTAATACCCTTAAACTGGACACTTAATGAGACTCGTGTTAGTTTAGAATGTTCACAGCCAGTGGGTCGGTCTGGGGAGACCTATCCTGACAAGGCTGACACTGTAGTGCCACCAAGTCGGTTGGGGTGGCTTGTCTCAGCTGCCAGGGTGAGACCCTAGGCACATACAGTGTAGGATTAATTGAATCTTTGAACTGGACCAAATTTCCAGTATTGCCCTGGACCTTGGAGATTGATGGGCAAAAATGGAAAGTTACACCCGACCCCTAGACTCGATTATGATACTACACTAGGTGTCGGATTGGGCTGTCTTTGATGTACCAATCAATGAGATCCTTAAGGGGGGTCAAAACCTGGGTATGTTGGGACAGTCCGAGAATTCATCTGAGTGGGTGATCATAGTGACAGGATCAGCCCCTTTGTCGGACAAAGGTAATGATTGGGGATGCACTCTCACTGATGGAAACCAAGACTGCCGGCAGCCGATTTCAACCGTGGAGATTTGTTTTGCAAAATATATTTTATACAAGATATAAAAGTATATATGTATGGTTTCTAAATTGTTTGCAAGAAGGTTTTAATTCCCGGGATTCATATAAGTAGAGAGTGCAACACTGTTCCTTGCAGCCGAGGGAGAGGTCCTCTCTTGTCAGGCAGTGTATGATCATTATGGGCTGAGAGGTTAAGTGTAAGAACATTGAGGATAATGCCTGATGGGCTAATCTTGCATCTGCCCACAGTCCCTGGGTGTTACAAGGTGGCTTGGCCCAGGGACCACTTAGTGTAAGTGTTGGGCCCATAGAGCTCATTTGATGGGTTTCAGGGGGTACACTGTCTTCAGCAGTGCATTCGGCCAGGCCTTGTAACAAAGGCTGGGCTGAACCCATGTGGCTGATGTGTAGATCAATGCTTGGGTCCCACGCCATACAAGGAAGCCCAACTGGGCAGCAATTTGGAAGGTTTTTGAGTACATAACCTTAATGGGCCTTAAGCCCATTTAGAACTGGGCTGATTTGATCAGTCATTTAAAGGGGGCGAATTCTGAAGTGGGTCAGCTAAAAGGATTGGGCTTAGACCCTATCCACTCAGAGAGTCCATGATCTAAATAAGATTTAGATCTGGAAACCTCCTAATTAGATTAGGAGACAGCTGATCTTATCTACAGATAAGATAAGGGTTATCCCTTATCACTAAGGGACTTCTAACCCAAATATGATTTGGATTAGCAGCTCCTAATCTGATTAGGAGCTGATTCCTTATGAGATTATAAAAGGGGAAGGGGGCGGCAGCCTACTACACAACATCATCAACAGCATTCTTCTCTTTAAGAAAGAGAGATTAAGAGATTTCCTAGATACTGCGAATTCTCTTCTGCCGCCACCTTCCTGCTTTTGCCATTCCTTCAGTTCGATCTCCAGTTCTTGGGAGCAATCAAGATTGGATCTTGATTTCAATCTTTTGGGAAAAGATTGATTGGAGCTGTACTCACAAGCCGTCCAGTTGATTCTTGCGAAGGGTCAAGTTCTTTTGAAGAACATTGCCGATTCTACTCCATCCTTCACTGCGCCATCTTCAGTGGGAGCAGATTTTGGATCCTTCCTTGGGCGTGAACACCTCCATTGGGAGATAGTATTTCTCCGTATCAGGTATAATCCTCTCCCACTCCTTTTGGTTCAGATCTTGTTCAGTTTATGGTTCAAGATTGATCCTTGAAAATATGATTTTCTAAATAGGGAATACGATTCCCAGTTGAAGGGAGAGAAAAATTTTTGAAATTCGCCCCTTATTCCGCATTCTTTGGGCGTCCATAGGATGGATCTCTCATCCCTTCAGTGGTATCAGAGCCATGGTTCAAATCTTGAACCAATTTGTTTCAGATCTGAACCTGTGCAAATGGGCAGAAGGTGTTCTACCCGATTTGCGCAGATATGGGTTTTGGGAATTTTTTCCCAAAATTAATGGGCGAATAATCTGAAATTAATTTTATATAAATCTGATTATTATTTAGAATTGTTCTTTATGATTTTCTTGATTTATGGGCTGTTCGTACAAGAGGAGATCGAAATCTTGGTTTGCGCAGGGAACCTGCAAGATTTGCAGTTTCCTTATTTATTTATTACATTTGGTTTGTAAATAATTTTTTTTTTATTTTTAGACTCAATGTATAGGCATTCGATCTGATGTAATAATTAATAGAAATAGGATTTCTATTTTATTTTATTTTGGATCGAAGATGGCAGCGCAGAAAGGGAGAAATCGCAGAGAAGAAGATTTCGCAGATGGGAGAATCGCTATCTGCGATTTGCAGTTTATGAAACCGCATTCTGTGATCTAACCTCTGTTTTGCAGGATGGATTGTGCGAACAGCCCTGATTTACTGATTGTTGTTTTTCTTTTATCAGTAATTAATTTCAGATTATTTTCTTGAATTAAAGATTTAATTAGAAATCAAACCCTAGACCCATTCGAACCAAGATTGGTTCAAACTATTTGGACCAAATCTAGGGTTTAATCAAGGCTGAAAGTCAGCCCTAATTTTCCCACAAATGGGCCTAAGGATTGATATTTAATTGAATGGTTAATTCGGCCCAACCTGTAAAGGCCCAGTTTTAAATAGTTAAAACTGCTAAAAGCCCACTTAACCCTTAAAGCTATATGGGTTGAACCGTTCGGCCCATATACCTAGATAATGTTAATGGTTAATATTATGGATTTAAAATGGGCTTCAAATGGGCTTTACAGATAATTAATTGATTGGATCAATTTATCCCAGCATGTGATGTATGGATGTGTGATGTGCTACGTACATGGGCCATAAGTACTTGGCCCATGCTCAATCGACAGTGGCTCTTTCGCACACCATGGCTGAATGCACATCATTGCCATGGTGTCCCTTTTGGTCATTGGGTGACCTCCCTCCATGGTGGGCCCCACACCTCATCATGAGGTCTCGTGCGGAACCCTAGCCGATTTAGGCCCACCAAAATCTGGCTTTATGAAAGTCAGTGGGAGCCACTTTGGTTTGACCTAAAGATAAAACTAGGGCGTAATTATCTGTTCCCTCCAGATAATATGAGTGCATGTGATAGGGAGATTCATATGATGAACTCTCTAAAGGCCTTCCATCATTAGCACGAAGATGGGTCCATCATTAGCACGAAGATGGGTCCAGACCAGAAAATGGGCTATCCATTTGCTGTTGGGCTTGTCTAAGTGTTTCATAAGATTATAGGGGCGTCATAGACCGATGTGGGAGGGGCTTCACCAGAAAATGGGAACTCTCTCACGGTACCTTGGCGTTCACGAATATGATGGGTAAGCACTCACTGGACAGAAAGGTTTACCTGAAAACGGCTCTGAACCTTGTCTGACAGAGGCCAAAGGGAAAACTCATATGATGAGTGGATATGATCCTTCACAGAAAGGTGGTGGGGTTATGCAGCTGAAACAGTTGGCTTCATGCACCCTATGTGATTTCCCACATTTCCAGAGACAACCCGTAGTCTCCGTCACTAAGAAAGGAGGGAAATCTCAGAGATGAATAAATGGAAATGGATCGTAGATTAAAATCCATATCTATGAAATGAACATGAATCGAATAAGGTCGTTGACTGATGTTTGCTCTTTTATCAGAAAATGGCAAACGGATCTTTTGCAAAGCTACTTGATGACAACAAGTTGAAGGGCCCAAACTATGTTGACTGGTATAGAAACCTTATGCTGGTCCTTGCTTCTGAAAAACTTGATAAAGTGGCAAAGAATCCTGCCCCGGAGCGTCTGGGAGATAGGGCTTCTGAGGCCCGAAGGAGAGACTATCAAGAATGGGAGGAGAAAAACTCCCTTGCCCGGTGTTACATCATTGCCTCGCTGGACAATCCGATACAGAGGCAGTTCGATCAGATCGAACTTGCCAAGGACATATTGGACAGTCTCAAGACGATGTATGAAGAGCAGAATCGTTCTACTCGACAAAAGGTCTTGAAACAGTTCATGACCACACAAATGTCCAAGGGCCAACAAGTTCACGACCATTGTCTTCGGATGATGGGATACATCAATGAACTGGAGGCTCTTAGATCCGGGCTGGACCTTGCAACCCAGATAGATGCTATCCTTAACTCTTTGCCTCCTTCCTTTAATCCGTTCATCATGAACAATAACATGAACAAGCTGAATGTCAGCTTACAAGAGCTCAGCAATATGTTGCAAAGAGCTGAAGAACTGATTAAAAAGGACGAGCCTATAGCCATGCTTGTTGAAGCTGGCAAGACAGGCAAGAGAAAGAGGAAGGCAAAGAAGCCTCAGAAGAAAGCCACTAAAAGCAAGAAGCAGAAGAAAGACAAAGCATCGGATGCCTGTCACTTCTGCAAGAAGACCGGCCACTGGAAAAGGAATTGTCCTGCCTACCTGGAATCCAAGAAAGGTAACTTCGAAACTTGTGTTATAGAAACCAATTTATTGGTAGCTTCTGCGTCCTGGTGTATTGACTCCGGGGCTTCAACTCATGCGTGTAACTCACTGCAGGGGTTCAAGGTAAGCAGAAGGCTGAGTGAAGGAGAAGTAACACTCTACTTGGGGACTACTGCAACTGTTGCAGCCACGGCCATAGGAACCGTGGAATTATGTTTTAGAGAAGGAATAATTGTACTGAAAGATTGTCTTTATGTACAAAATTTAAGAAGAAATTTGATTTCTGTCTCAAAACTGTGTGCAGATGGTTATTCTGTCTTCTTTAGTAATACGATTACTATTAAAAGGAATAACAGATTCATCGCATACGGGGAAATGGAGAACGGTCTCTATGTTCTACATCCTTCTCTAGAAACTAACCGAAACTACGTCGGTTGAAAACCCCAAGAAGAGAGCCCGTGATACAGTTAATCCCACGTGTCTGTGGCATTACCGACTTGGCCACATCGGTGTTGACCGAATCACAAGGTTGGTAAAGGATGGTCCTTTGGATTTTCTAGCTGTAGAAGATCTTCCCACCTGTGAGCCTTGCCTACAAGGCAAGATGACGAAACGGCCATTTGACGGTAAGCCTGAAAGATGTACAGGCACACTTGACCTAATACATACTGATGTATGTGGTCCCCTGAGTGTTAGGACACGAAATCAACACGTGTATTTCATCACCTTCACAGATGATTTTTCACGATATGGTTACGTGTACCTTATGAGACACAAGTCTGAATCCTTTGAAAAGTTCAAAGAGTTTAGAGAAGAGGTCGAGAAACAGTTAGGGAGAGAAATTAAAGCCCTTCGATCCGATCGAAGTGGCGAATATCTCTCTGACGAATTCAGGGACTACTTAAAGGACAATGGGATAGTATCACAATTAGCTCCTCCTGCTACACCACAACTTAACGGTGTTTCAGAGAGGAGGAATAGGACCTTATTAGATATGGTCCGGTCGCTTCACATACACTCAAAGTTACCCACATCCTTTTGGGGTTACGCATTAGAGACTGCGATTTACGTGTTGAATCGGGTTCCAACCAAATCGGTTCCGAATACTCCATATGAACTTTGGACCGGAAAGAAACCAAGTGTCAGACACTTGAAGATTTGGGGTTGTCCAGCACACGTTAAAAGAATGAGTGCAGACAAGTTGGAATCTAAGACCAGCCGTTGCCTATTTGTAGGCTACCCAAAAGGCTCTGTAGGTTACCTTTTCTATGACCCAAGTGAGCAGAAAGTGTTCTGCAGTCGAAATGCGCAATTCTTGGAAACCGACTATATCCTGGACACCCATCGTCAGGAAGTTGTTCTTGATGAGGAGAGCTCAGGAGCAGTGGGAGATGTCCCACAAGTTCCAGGTAGTGACCAACTTAGAAGATCACTCGGGCATCTAGGCCACCAGTCCGTTATGGTTATGACCAGGATAGTTACCTGGTGGAAACCTTGACTAGTGAGGAGGATCCCGTGACTTACGCGGAAGCTATGTTGGACATAGATTCCCAGAAGTGGGTGGAGGCCATGAGAGCGGAGATGGACTCAATGGAGACCAATGGAGTCTGGACTCTAGTAGATCCGCCCTCCGGGGTAAAGGCAATCGGTTGCAAATGGATTTACAAGAGGAAGAAGGGCCCCGATGGTAAAGTTGAGACCTTCAAGGCTCGTCTGGTGGCGAAAGGGTACACTCAGAAAAAGGGCATCGATTATGAGGAAACCTTTTCGCCTGTGGCCATGCTTAAATCCATTAGGATCCTGCTAGCTGTAGCAGCATACCATGATTATGAGATTTGGCAGATGGATGTCAAAACTGCATTCCCGAATGGAGATCTTACTAAAGATATCTATATGCAGCAGCCGCAAGGCTTCATTGCTGTAGGTCAGGAAAACATGGTATGTAAACTTAACAGATCCATTTATGGGCTTAAGCAAGCTTCTAGAAGTTGGAACATCCATTTTAACTCTGCTGTCAAATCGTTTGACTTCGAGCAGAATCCGGATGAACCCTGTGTCTACAGGAAGTACAGTGGGGATAAGGTTACCTTCTTGGTTCTGTATGTAGATGACATTCTACTCATTGGGAATGATGTGGGAATGTTAACTACGTTGAAAGTATGGATTTCGCAGCAATTCTCCATGAAAGATCTTGGAGAAGCCTCCTATATACTGGGTCTTCGACTCTATAGGGATAGAGCGAAGCGGATAATAGGATTATCTCAATCTGCTTACATTGACAAAATAGTCAAAAGATACAGCATGGAAAACTCCAAGAAAGGAAGTGTTCCTTTCAGGCACGGAGTCACTCTCTCCAAGAAGATGTCTCCCAAGACGTCTGAGGAGATTGATGGCATGAAAGACGTTCCTTATGCCTCAGCCGTAGGGAGCATCATGTATGCCATGCTGTGCACTCGACCTGACATAGCTCAGGCAGTGAGTGTAGTAAGCAGATTTCAGGCCAACCCAGGGCAGGAGCATTGGACTGCTGTGAAAAACATACTTAAGTACCTTCGAAGGACAAAAGAGTTTTGTCTGGTGTTCGACGGTAGCTCACTACAGATCCAAGGGTATACAGATGCCGATTTCCAGTCAGACCCAGATGATAGAAAGTCTACATCTGGATATGGTTTCACGATAGGATCGTGTGTTGTTTCCTGAATGTCAGCAAACAGGGGTCCTAAGTAGCAAATTAATAGTCCACAACCCAAGCCGAAAGCATTGCCGTAAGTGAGGCTGCCTTATGAATGAAGGCGTTCATTCCTGAATTTGGAATTCAGCACATCACCCATTCCACCGTTGTATGACAACGCTGGACCTACGGGGGGACGTCCTGATTCAGAAGGTAGCGTCAGCGGAAAATGTAGCAGACCCATTGACAAAGCCACTATCATAGAAAGTGTTTGAGAAACACGTGGAAAGTATGGGACTCCGGCTAGTACCTGATTGGACCTAAGTGCAAGTGGGAGCTGTTAGACAGTTTTGTATGCCCTTAGCTTCAATCAGAATGATGTACTTTATGAGTTTATTGTAAATGAATAAAGATACATATTTGATTCATGTTCCCTTGGTATGTTTCTGTGTAATACCCTTAAACTGGACACTTAATGAGACTCGTGTTAGTTTAGAATGTTCACAGCCAGTGGGTCGGTCTGGGGAGACCTATCCTGACAAGGTTGACACTGTAGTGCCACCAAGTCGGTTGGGGTGATTTGTCTCAACTGCCAGGGTGAGACCCTAGGCACATACAGTGTAGGATTAATTGAATGTTTGAACTGGACCAGATTTCCAGTATTGCCCTGGACCTTGGAGATTGATGGGCAAAACTGGAAAGTTACACCTGACCCCTAGACTCGATTATGATACTAAACTAGGTGTCGGATTGGGCTGTCTTTGATGTACCAATCAGTGAGATCCTTAGCGGGGGTCAAAACCTGGGTATGTTGGGACAGTCCGAGAATTCATCTGAGTGGGTGATCATAGTGACAGGATCAGCCCCTTTGTCGGACAAAGGTAATGATCGGGGATGCACTCTCACTGATGGAAACCAAGACTGCCGGCAGCCGATTTCAACCGTTGAGATTTGTTTTGCAAAATATATTTTATAAAAGTATATATGTATGGTTTCTAAATCAACAGCATTCTTCTCTTTAAGAAAGAGAGATTAAGAGATTTCCTGGATACTGCGAATTCTCTTCTGCCGCCACCTTCCCGCCATTGCCATTCCTTCAGTTCGATCTCCAGTTCTTGGGAGCAATCATGATTGGATCTTGATTTCAATCTTTTGGGAAAAGATTGATTGGAGCTGTACTCACAAGCCGTCCAGTTGATTCTTGCGAAGGGTCAAGTTCTTTTGAAGAACATTGCTGATTCTGCTCCATCCTTTACTGCGCCATCTTCAGTGGGAGCAGATTTTGGATCCTTCCTTGGGTGTGAACACCTCCATTGGGAGATAGTATTTCTCCGTATCAGGTATAATCCTCTCCCACTCCTTTTGGTTCAGATCTGGTTCAGTTTATATTTCAAGATTGATCCTTGAAAATATGATTTTCTAAATAGGGAATACGATTCCCAGTTGAAGGGAGAGAAAAATTTTTGAAATTCGCCCCTTATTCCGCATTCTTTGGGCATCCATAGGATGGATCTCTCATCCCTTCATTATCTATTCTATGACCCAAGTGAGCAGAAAGTGTTCTGCAGTCGAAACGCCCAGTTCTTAGAAACTGATTACATCCTGGACACTCATCGTCAGGAAATAGTTCTTGATGAGGAGAGCTCAGGAGCAGTGGGAGATGTCCCACAAAATCCAGGTAATAACCGACCTAGAAGAACCACCCGGGTATCCAGACCACCAGTCCGATATGGCTTTGACCAGGATAGTTACCTGGTGGAAGCCTTGACTAGTGAAGAGGATCCCGTGACTTACGCGGAAGCTATGTTAGACATAGACTCCCAGAAGTGGGTGGAGGCCATGAGAGCTGAGATGGACTCAATGGAGACCAACGGAGTCTGGACTCTAGTGGATCCGCCCTTCGGGGTAAAAGCAATTGGTTGCAAATGGATCTACAAGAGGAAGAAGGGCCCCGATGGCAGGATTGAGACCTTTAAAGCTCGTTTGGTGGCGAAAGGGTATACTCAGAAAGAAGGCATCGACTATGAGGAAACCTTTTCGCCCGTGGCCATGCTTAAATCCATTAGGATCCTGCTAGCTGTAGCAGCGTACCATGACTACGAGATTTGGCAAATGGATGTCAAAATAGTGTTCCTGAATGGAGATCTTAGTGAAGATATCTACATGCAGCAACCGCAAGGCTTCATTGCTGCTGGTCAGGAACACATGGTATGTAAACTTAATAGATCCATATATGGACTTAAGCAGGCTTCTAGGAGTTGGAACATCCGTTTTGATTCTGCAGTCAAAACGTTTGACTTTGAGCAGAATCCGGATGAACCCTGTGTTTACAGGAAATCCAGTGGGGATAAGATCACCTTTTTGGTCTTGTACGTGGACGATATCCTACTCATTGGGAATGATGTAGGAATGTTGACTTCGGTCAAGGTATGGCTATCACAGCAGTTCTCCATCTTGGAGAAGCTTCGTAAATACTGGGTCTTCGACTCTATAGAGATAGATCGAAGTGGATAATTGGATTATCCCAGGCTGCTTATATTGACAAAATTGTCAAAAGATACAGCATGGAAAACTCCAAGAAAGGAAACGTTCCTTTCAGGCACGGAGTCACTCTCTCCAAGAAGATGTCTCCCAAGACTTCTGAGGAGATTGAGAGCATGAGAGACGTTCCCTATGCCTCAGCCGTAGGGAGCATCATGTATGCCATGCTGTGCACTCGCCCGGACATAGCTCAGGCGGTGAGTGTGGTAAGCAGATTCCAGGCAAACCCAGGGCAGGAGCATTGGACTGCTGTGAAGAACATACTCAAATACCTTCGAAGGACAAAAGAGTTTTGTCTAGTATTCAATGGTAGTTCACTGCATGTTTTAGGTATACCGATGCTGATTTCTAGTCGGATCCAGATGATAGAAAGTCTACATCTGGGTATGTTTTCACGATAGGATCGTGTGCTGTTTGCTGGAAAAGCAGCAAACAGGGGTCCACTGCAGACTCCACAACCGAAGCCGAGTACATTGCCGCAAGTGAAGCTGCCAAGGAAGCTGTGTGGATGAAGAAGTTCATACACGAATTGGGAGCGATCCCATCCAGCACATCACCCATCCTGTTGTTGTGTGACAACAATGGAGCGATCGCCCAGGCTAAAGAGCCTCAGGCTCACTCGAAGTCAAAGCACATCGAGAGAAAGTACCATGTACTGCGGGAGATCGTTGGTAGAGGGGACGTCCTAATTCAGAGCGGACAATGTGGCAGACCCATTGACTAAGCCACTGACACAGAAGGTGTTTGAGAAACACGTGGAAAGTATGGGACTCCGGCTTGTACCAGATTGGACCTAAGTGCAAGTGGGAGCTGTTAGACAGTTTATGTATGCCCTTAGCTTCAATCTGATTTGATGTACTTGTTATTTAGTGGAAATAAATAAAGTGCATGTTTTGATTCATGTTGTTTGGTTTAATTCTGTGTAAAACCCTAAAACTGGACATTTATAGAGATTCATGTTAGATTTAAATGTTCACAGCCGTTGGATAAGTCTGGGGAGATTTATCCTGCCAAGGCTGATGCTGGTGTGCCACCAAGTGTTGGGATGGCCTGTCTCAGCCATCAGTGTAAGACCCGAGGCACATGCAGTATGGGATTACTTGAATCCTTGAACCGGACCAGATTTCCAGTCTTGCCCTGGACCTTGGAGATAGATGGGCAAAACTGGAAAGTTACACCTGACCCCTAGACTCGATTATGACACTTCACTAGGTGCTGGATCAGGCCACCTTTGATATGCCAATCAGTGAGATCCTTAGCGGGGATCAAAACCTGGGTATGTTGGGGCAGTTTGAGAATTCATCTGAGTGGGTGGTCATAGTGACAGAATCAGCCACTTTGTCGGACAAAGGGTAATGATCGGGAATGCACTCTCTCTGATGGAAACCAAACTGCCGGCAGTTGATTTCAATCGTTGGAATTTTGTTTTGCAAAATTAATATACTTATATTATATGTACGGTTTCAAAAATGTTTGCAAATGGTTTTAATTCCCAGGATCCATGTGAGAGGGAGGTGCGGCGCTGTTCCTTGCAGCCGAGGGAGAGGTCCTCTCTTGTTGGGCAGTGCTTGATCATTAAGGGCTGAGAGGTTAAGTGTAAGACCATTTAGGATAATACCTGATGGGCTAATCTTGCACCTGCCCACAGTCCCTGGGTTTTTATAAGATGGCTTGGCCCAGGGACCACTTAATGTAAGTGTTGGGCCCATAGGGTCCATATGATGGACTCAAGGGGTTCATTGAGTTTTTCAGTGAATTCGGCTGGGCCTTGTATTAAAGGCTGGGCCGAACCCATGTGGCTGGTGTGTAGATCAATGCTTGGGTCCCACGCCATACAAAGAAGCCCAACTGGGCAGCAGATTGGAAACTAATTAAACACTGAATACTTAATGGGCCAAAAGCCCATTTCGAACTGGGCTGATATGATCACCCAAAAGATGGGGCGAATCTGAGATTAATGTTAGTGAAAAGGATGGGCTTTTAACCTTATCCACTCTGGGAGACCAAATTCAAATCAGATTTGAATCTGGTAACCTCCTGATAAGATCAGGAGTAAACTAACTCTATCTGCAGATAAGATTAAGATGATCCTCTATCCAGATACTGATTTGGATTGGGATAACTCCTGATTAGGAGGTTTCTTAATCAAGAAGAAAAGAGGAGAAACCCTAAGAAAAATCATCAGATTTCGAACCATCCTTTGGATACACAAGGGATACCTTCTGCGATTTTGAGATAAGATCTCATACTCTCCAGAAAAGAGAAAAAGCAGTTCAGCTTTTTTTGTTTTGGTTCTCTCCTCCTGCCGCCGCCATCTGCCATTGCAAGATTGGATCTTTGCAAGAAAAGAAAGTCAAGAAATCTGTTCTTGACATTAGTCTTGCAAGAAAGACTGAAAAGGTTACAGTGTTTAGTTCTTCCAGAGGATTCTTGTGAAGGATCCTGTGTGTAGGACGCACCCTGCTGGTTCTGTTCCATCCACAGCTGTGTCATCTTCAGTAGGAACGGATCTTGGAGCGTTCTTTGGGCGTGAACACCAAATTTGGAAGATAGTGCTTCTCCGGATCAGGTATATTCCTCCCATTTACCTTTTGGTACAGATCTGGTTTGATTATGGTTCAAGTAGGATCCTTGAATAATATATTCTAAATTTAGGGAATATGATTCCCAGTTGGGAGAAGGTAGGAAATTTTTGAAATTCGCCCACCCATTCCGCAACCTTTATGGCGTCCATTGGATGGATCCTACCATTCTTTCAAATCTGATATGGATTCAGTGGATTTTCAAAAGTATGATTCGACTTCGAATTTGAATATATCCTTTGATTAGAATTATATCTATATTATGTAGTATAAATAATATAAATAATATATTATATTATTTATATATAAGATTTAAAATTTTGATACAATATATCCGATACGGGGTATATCGTATCGTATATTTGAAAAATAGTACACATGAAAATCGGATGTTTCATCTTTTTTCATGCGTATCGAAATCATATCAGACACATTGAAATTGTATTGTCTTTTTTCATGGAACCCGCTTTTCCCATTATCCAAGTAACCTGTATCACATGAAAATGTTGGAACCTATCTTATTTCTGCTAGTTTTACGTAGGAAACACTTGCTTGAATAAACTCATATACCCAGGTAAATCAAAACAAACAGGGCCTTAAGAGCAAGGCCTACTGATGCATTCACTCTCTAGGAGTTGTTGGCCAGAAATTTCGTTGGTTTCTGAGCTTTTCCTTGTCCCTATGCTATTTAATTCCATATACAATTCCCCTCTTATTCTTTAAAATGTTTTCCAATTATATTTTCTTTTACTTTTCTAGTTGATAATCTTTTTACCAAAAATAATATAAAAATTTCAGTGAAATCAGAAGCTGTCTTTACAAGGTGTAATAGGAGAGATTGTGTTACTGTGGTGAGAAAAGAGAGGGGGTAAACAAACCACAACAGAAGAGATAGAGAAAAAGGGGAAGGCGAGAGAGAGGTTTAACGAGAGAGTGAGGTATTTTTGAGTAACAGGGATTTCGATTTTTTTTTTCTTCTATCAAAGGACTATTAACAGAAAAAAAAGGAAAGAAATGTAACTGTGAATGGGTCGGGTCGGGCTCAGGACAAGGTATTAATATGTTTTTGACTATATTATCTTATGTACCATTTATTAGGGCTGTTAACGGGTCGGGTTGGGTCGGTTTACCTAGAAATGAAACTGAAACTGATTCAGTACTAAGTAAAACAGACCTGGTCGGTTTGAATCGGTTTGGATCAGTTTGGATCAGTTTTGTGAATGATTCTCTCGGTGTGAACGGTAAAGGATTCATGTCTAAGAAAGCAAAGGCTAGATGTCTGGAAATTAAAAATGATTTGATGGATTAAAACTGATATTTTATATATCAGAAATTTTATATATAATATGTATATTTCTGAAATAAAGCTGAAATATATATATATATATATATATATATAATATTTATATATATCTGAAATATATATATATGATATATCTGAAATACATTATATATATCTGAAATACATTATATATAATATATATCTAAGTTGGTTCGGGTCGGTTTGGTTTCGATTTTCACATATAAAAACTAAAATCTAGCAGAACCACCGATTTATGTTTTTCTGTAACCCAAACCCAATCAGTGTTGAAGAAAAACCAGTCAACTCGGGTTAAATCGGATCGAGCTGGTCGATTTCATCGATTTGGGTCTTGTTATGAACAGTCCTACCATTTATAAAATTTATTCTTTTAAAAAAAATATACAAAATTATAAAAATAATGAAAAGATCTTTATATATTATAAACAATATAATGGGCTCGGGTCTGAGTCAGTTTGAAAACGTTGGCAACAGCAAGGATCAATCCCAACCCAATTATTAATCGTAACAAAATCACATGTATTTGGTTCACTTAATTAGATTTTATCGTTTTGGTAATGTATGGAGACTGTATTTAGTAGGCACAATATAGTAAAGAACGTGATAAATATTCTGATTAGTAGTCTGGCTTCAGTCAAAGCACCGTTCGCGCGATTGGAGGACGCGCCACGCGTCACGCGTCCTCTAATCGTATAAATGTTTGAAGCACGCAGGGAGGTTGTTTGAAATGTTTTCAAAACCCACTTTTCCGAGTCTCCTCCTCTCGCTCGAGTGTCGCAGGTTCTCTTCTCCCTCTCTTTCTCTCCCATCCATCCAACGGCGATTTAACAATTATTACCGCCGGCGATAAACAACCATCACCAGTGGCGGGATGGATTAAAAGAGGGTAAGAGAACCCAGACCAGTTGGGCCGGTATTGAGTGCCGCCCCGACCTCCTTGTACACCCCTGGTAGCAGTGACTCGTCTGCTCTCTCGATGATTCCCGCCAGGTTCACCAGTATCAAAGTTAAGGTTTCCAATTTCATCTTTCTCGTCTTCTCCATCACTTCCATCTCAAGCTCAAGCACTTTGTCTCTGTCTCCGTCTCTGCGTGGATCTGCTTTTGCGGCAGAAGTAATATCAGCCCTGTCAGACAGAGATAGAGAGAGAGAGATGGGAGACTAAGGATCTGTGTTCTTGGCTGTTTGGCTTAGGACCTTGGGTATGGTGATGGTTGACTCAGCTTCAAGAAGATGAATATGTGTGGACTTTGGACCATCAGTGACGATCTTTCTGTAATCATTCAGTTTTCTCTTGGCAACGCTCACACAAGGAACCAAGCTCTTTTCAAGAAAAGGGAAAATTTTCATTTCAAAATAAGACATTCTAAAGTTCTTATCTTCAGTAACTGAATATATTAAATTGAAAGAGATTCTTGAAAATCAGTATACCTTGAGAAATTTGCAGGCATCGCCACAGGAAGCCGCCGGAATCGGTTCACCGAAACACTTGCACAAGTCAAATTCATCTCGGAGCTATCTTTGCAGTTTCCGTTGAAGCAATTGCATCGGTTTCGTCCTCATTTGGCAATTGAGGAGTGCTTTTCATTGTTCTCTTCAATGAAGTTCTGAACCATTTTGGCCAAACACATAGAACTCAGCTCCCAATCGTTGTTGTTGTTAGTAGGATCTTTGTTATACTGCTGCTCACCAAGGGCGGACTTCTCAGTCGATGAAAACCTCAGAACACTTGGGAACTTTTGCCTCTAGAAGAGCCTCTTGAGACGCGATTTCACGATAGGTTTAACCGCGATTTCACGACAGACTCTTCAAGCAAATGGCCATCTAAAGGCTGGATCTTCAAAGGAGGCATGTTCTTTAACGAGACTAAAACCAGAGAAATCTATTCTCTTCTACCTTCGACTGCTGCTCTGCATTTTCAGGAACGGTTAAAGCAAGGTTCGTGAAAGACGTGAGGCTAGAAACGGAGATACGGACTTTCAGGGGACCTATAGAAGGATCAATCGCCGGAGTTTTCATTTCTCTGGCGACGAATGGAGGTTTCAGGCAAAGTGGAATTTCAGTTGACGTGGGTTTTGAAAATTAACGGCGTTAGATGTTTCAAACAACCTCTCCGCATGCTTCAAACGTTTAGACGTTCGGAGGACGCGTGACACCTGGTGCGTCCTCCAATCGCGTGAACAGTATCCTGACTGAAGCAGTGTGGACTGAAGTTGGACTCTCTGAAAAGTGTCAAAAGTGGTTTTTAATTTTTTTTTTTACAACCCTAAAAGGACCCATCTCTCTCTCAATGGTAAGACATAGAGGTGGTATAGAGTAAAAGAGAGATAATATCATCGATCCCAACATTAAAGTTATAAATTCCGCCGATAGGTTATATAGCCAAACATGCAAACAAGATAGTAGTTCATTATAGGCAATGTCCTAATAGTTGAGTTGGTTTCTTGGCATTACTCGCAAGGGCTGGTTCTTTGCATTAAACCAGTGGGTCTCACATGCATCATCTTACTACAGTACTACCACGGTACCAGCTTTAATACAAGGTCCACAATGGGCTTGAAAAAGATGTCTAAACCACCAACTCAAACGTTAGCTCTAGGAAAAAAATTTGGTTTTCGTTTCTGGTTGTCAATAGGGGTCTCCCCTCATGACACATTAGTTCAGACATTCTCATTGTAATAATAATATAGGTGCTGATGGATGACAAGTACAACAATGTGTTTTTCAGAAATCCACACCTAAGATAGGCTCACAAAGGAAAACATCTTCTTCGTTGAATTAATTAAAAGAATGGTAGGATCCATCGTATGGACGTCATAAACATTGCGGAATGGGTGGACGAATTTCAAAAAAAAAAAATTCTTACCTTCTTCTAACTGGGAATCATATTCCTTAAATTTAGAATACAATATTCAAAGATCCTACTTGAACCATAATCGAACCAGATTTGAACCAAAAGACAATGTAGGAATTATACCTGATCCAAAGAAGCAGTATCTCCCAAAGTTGGTGTTCACGCCCAAAGATGACACCAAGATCCGCTCCTGTTGAAGATGATACAGCAATATGTGGAACAGAACCAGCAGAGTGCGTCCTACACACTGAATCCTTTGCAAGAATCCTCTGGAAACTCTGAGCACCAAATATTTTCAGTTATTTCTGCAAAACTAATATCAAGAACTGATTTCTTGATTTCCTTCCTTCAAAGATCGAATCTTGTCAGAAAAATGGCAGCGACTAGAGGAGAACTCCTGAGATGAAGATGGCTGAAATTGCTTCTCTTCTCTCTGGAGTGTGTATGAGATCCAATCTCAATTCGCAGGATGATTTCTTGCGCACAAACCCCTAGGTTCGAATTTTGTTGATGTTCGCTTAGAGATTCTCCTCTTTTCTTCTTGATTAAGAAACCTCCTAGTGAGGAGTTATCCCAATCCAAATCAGTATTTGGATAGGGGATGATCTTAATCCTATCTACAGATTAGGTTAGCTTACTCCTGATCTTATCAGGAGGTTACTAGATCCAAATCTAATTTGAATTTGGTCTCCCAGAGTGGTTTAAGTTAAAGGCCCAATCCTTTTGCTAACTTTAATCCCAGATCCGCCCCATGAGTGGGTGATCATATCTGCCCAGTTCGAAATGAGCTTTTGGCCCATTAAGTATTAAGTGCTTAACTAGTTTCCAATCTACTGCCCAGTTGGGTTTCTTTGTATGGCGTGGGACCCAAGCATTGATCTACACAGCAGCCACATGGGTTTGGCCCAGTCTTTATTACAAGGCCTAGCCGAATTCACTGAGAAGCCCAGTGAACCCCTGAGCCCATCACATGGACCCTAAGGGCCCAACACTTACATTAAGTGGTCCCTGGGCCAAGCCATCTTATAAAAACCCAGGGACTGTGGGCAGGTGCAAGATTAGCCCATCAGGTATTATCCTAGATGGCCTTACACTTAACCTCTCAGCCCATAATGATCAAGCAATGCCCGACAAGAGATGACCTCTCCCTCGGCTGCAAGGAACAGTGTTGCACTTTCTACTCACATGGATCCTGGGAATTAAAACCATTTGCAAACATTTTGAAACCGTATATATATATATATATATATATATAAATTTTGCAAAACAAAATTCCAACGATTGAAATCAACTATTGGCAATTTGGTTTCCATCAGAGAGAGTGCATTCTCGATCATTACCTTTGTCCGACAAAGGGGCTGATCCTGTCACTATGATCACCCACTCAGATGAATTCTCAGACCGCCCCAACATGCCAATGTTTTGACCCCCGCTAAGGATCTCACTGATTGGCATATCAAAGACAGCCCGATCTGACACCTAGTGGAGTATCATAATCGAGTCTAGGGGTCAGGTGTAACTTTCCAGTTTTGCCCATCTGTCTCTAAGGTCCAGGGCAACACTGGAAATCTAGTCCGGTTCATGGATTCGAGTAATCCCATACTGCATGTGCCTTGGGTCTTACCCCGGTGGCCGAGACAGGCCATCCCAACACTTGACGGCACACCAGTATTAGCCTTGGCAGGATAAATCTCCCCAGACTTATCCAATGGTTGTGAACATTTAAAACTAACACGAGTCTCAATAAGTGTCCAGTTCTAGGGTCTTACACAGAATTGTACCAAACAACATGAATCAAACATGCACTTTATTTATTTACACTAAATGTCAAAAGTACATCAAATCAGATTGAAGCTAAGGACATACAAAACTGTCTAACATTAATAATGTAAGTTTCCTTAAAAAACACACATTTCTAATTTCTCACCAATAGGATTTCAGTACAAACAATGGTGTTTGTGTTTCTGCTTGAATTAGTTATTGATGAAAAGTGCTAAACATGAACAGGGACAGCCACAAGAGGCTCAGCCTGTTGTAAAGTGAGTCCAAAACAATCATCCATGTCCATTTGCTCTCTTGTCGTCCCATCTTCAAGCTTCCAATCTAACAAATGAAGAACAGAAGCCAACAACAAATGAACCATCCGAAAAGCTTGTGGCAACCCTGGACATTCATGGGTCTTGGTACCTAGGTCATGGATTATGGGTCCAACTTGTTTGGATGCTAGATGGAGAAGGGATTGGACCTAAGGTTGTTTGGATTTAGGACTAAGTAAGCCTTTGGTTAGGATAGGTTTGAGTCTAAGTTTGCTTGGATGATAGGTTAATAAGCTATTTGGACACTAGGTTAAAATGGGCCGGGCCTAACTTGATTTGATGCTGGGCTAAGACAGGTTAGTCCAAGTTATTTGGATGCTACGCTGAGATGGGCTTTCTAAGTTGTTTGGACATTAGGCTGAAATGGGTTTGGAATTAAGCTTGCATGGGCTCCAGGTTGAAATGGCCTGGGGACTAAGCTTGTTTGGGTTTGGTGCTAAGTGGGTTCTGGGATTGAGGCTAAGTCCACTAAGCTTGCAATAAGTTGGGCTCTATGTTAGGTGGGCTTCAGGGTTCGTTCAAGGCTGAAAGGGCTTCGGTCTAGGCCTTTTTGGCATTGGGTTTGGCTTGATTCTAAGCTAAAATGGTTTAGGCATAAGCATGGTTAAGCTTAATTTTAAACTTAAATGGGCTTGGGCTTAGGCTAAACATGGCCTATATGGCCTTGAACAAATTGGGTTTGGGCGGGAGTTGACTTGAACTGGGTTTTATTTGGCCCCATATGGCCTTGGCTGCATTGATTTGGGGATTGGACTTGGAAAGGGGTTTGAGTTCTTGGCTTGTGCTTGGCCTATGTGGCCTAGCCGAATTGGACTTAAGATGGAAAAGGTTATAGTGGGCTTGAGCCTAGACTTCGTTGGATACTAAGGGGAAATGGGCTTTGGCCTTCTCCTAGGTTAGGCTTCTAGGTGGCCATGGGTTTGGGTCAAGGCTTTGGACAACTATAGCTAAATCGGCTTGGGCCTAAGCCTATTTGACTTTGGCCTAGGTTTGTCTTATAGGTTACTGTGGGCTTGCTCAGGCTTTAGTTAGAGACTAAGGGGATATGGATTTCGTCCTAGGTAAGCTTCTAGTTGTATTGGGTTTGAAACTAGGGTTAGTTGGATACTAAATGGAAATGGTCTTGAGCTTTAGCCTATTTGGCTTTTAGTGTGAGCTGGGCTTCTAGGTGGCTATGGGCTTAGGTCAAGTGATAGTTGGACACTAAGAGTAAATGGGCTTAAGGCTAAGCCTATTGGCCTTGTCATAGGTTAGGATTCTAGGTGACTATGGAATTGGGTTGGAAATGGGCTCTAATGTGGTCTTGGCCTAGGCCTATTTTGTTAGACAGTCTTGTATGCCCTTAGCTTCAATCAGAATGATGTACTTTATGAGTTTATTTTAAATGAATAAAGATACATATTTGATTCATGTTCCCTTGGTATGTTTCTGTGTAATACCCTTAAACTGGACACTTAATGAGACTCATGTTAGTTTAGAATGTTCACAGCCAGTGGGTCGGTCTGGGGAGACCTATCCTGACAAGGCTGACACTGTGGTGCCACCAAGTTGGTTGGGGTGGCCTGTCTCAGCTACCAGGGTGAGACCCTAGGCACATACAGTGTAGGATTAATTGAATCTTTGAACTGGACCAGATTTCCAGTATTGCCCTGGACCTTGGAGATTGATGGGCAAAACTGGAAAGTCACACCCGACCCCTAGACTCGATTATGATACTACACTAGGTGTCGGATTGGGCTGTCTTTGATGTACCAATCAGTGAGATCCTTAGCGGGGGTCAAAACCTGGGTATGTTGGGACAGTCCGAGAATTCATCTGAGTGGGTGATCATAGTGACAGGATCAGCCCCTTTGTCGGACAAAGGTAATGATCGGGGATGCACTCTCACTGATGGAAACCAAGACTGCCGGCAGCCGATTTCAACCGTTGAGATTTGTTTTGCAAAATATATTTTATAAAAGTATATATGTATGGTTTCTAAATTGTTTGCAAGAAGGTTTTAATTCCCGGGATCCATATAAGTGGAGAGGGCAACACTGTTCCTTGCAGCCGAGGGAGAGGTCCTCTCTTGTCGGGCAGTGTATGATCATTATGGGCTGAGAGGTTAAGTGTAAGACCATTGAGGATAACACCTGATGGGCTAATCTTGCATCTGTCCACAGTCCCTGGGTGTTACAAGGTGGCTTGGCCCAGGGACCACTTAGTGTAAGTGTTGGGCCCATAGAGCTCATTTGATGGGTTTCAGGGGGTGCACTGTCATTAACAGTGTATTCGGCCAGGCCTTGTAACAAAGGCTGGGCCGAACCCATGTGGCTGATGTGTAGATCAATGCTTGGGTCCCACGCCATACAAGGAAGCCCAACTGGGCAGCAATTTGGAAGCCTTTTGAGTACATAACCTTAAATGGGCCTTAAGCCCATTTCGAACTGGGCTGATTTGATCAGTCATTTAAAGGGGGCGAATTCTAAAGAGGGTCAGCTGAAAGGATTGGGCTTAGACCCTATCCACTCAGAGAGTCCAAGATCTAAATGGGATTTAGATCTGGAAACCTCCTAATTAGATTAGGAGACAACTGATCTTATCTGCAGATAAGATAAGGGTTATCCCTTATCACTAAGGGACTTCTAACCCAAATATGATTTGGATTAGCAGCTCCTAATCTGATTAGGAGCTGATCCCTTTTGAGATTATAAAAGGGGAAGGGGGCGGCAGCCTACTACACAACAACATCCATAGCATTCTTCTCTTTGAAGAAATAGAGATTGAGAGATTTCCTGCATACTGCGAATTCTCTCCTGCCGCCACCTTCCTGCTTTTGCCATTCCTTCAGTTCGATCTCCAGTTCTTGGGAGCAATCAAGATTGGATCTTGATTTCAATCTTTTAGGGAAAAGATTGGTTGGAGCTGTACTCAAGTCGTCCAGTTGATCCTTAAGAAGGGTCAAGTTCTTTTGGAAGAACGTTGCTGATTCTGCTCCACCCTGCACTGCGCCATCTTCAGTGGGAGCAGTCTTTGGATTTTTCCTTGGGCGTGAACACCTCCATTGGGAGATAGTATTTCTCCGTATCAGGTATAATCCTCTCCCACTCCTTTTGGTTCAGATCTGGTTCAGTTTATGGTTCAAGATTGATCCTTGAAAATATGATTTTCTAAATAGGGAATACGATTCCCAGTTGAAGGGAGAGATAAAATTTTTGAAATTCGCCCCTTATTCCGCAATCTTTGGGCGTCCATAGGATGGATCTCTCATCCCTTCAGTGGTATCAGAGCCATGGTTCAAATCTTGAACCAGTTTGTTTCAGATCTGAACCTGCGCAAATGGGCAGAAGGTGTTCTACCCGATTTGCGCAGATATGGGTTTTGGGAAATTTTGTTCCCAAAATTAATGGGCGAATAATCTGAAATTAATTTTATATAAATCTGATTATTATTTAGAATTTCTCTTTATGATTTTCTTGATTTATGGGCTGTTCGTACAAGAGGAGATCGAAATCTTGGTTTGCGCGGGGAACCTGCAAGATTTGCAGTTTCCTGATTTATTTATTACATTTTGTCTGTAAATAATTTTTTTTTTTTATTTTTAGACTCAATGTATAGGCATTCGATCTGATGTAATAATTAATAGAAATAGGATTTCTATTTTTTTTATTTTGGATCGAAGATGGCGGCGCAGAAAGGGAGAAATCGCAGAGAAGAAGATTTTGCAGAAGGGAGAATCGCTATCTGCGATTTGCAGTTTATGAAACTGCATTCTGTGATCTAACCTCTGTTTTGCAGGATGGATTGTGCGAACAGCCCTGATTTACTGATTGTTGCTTTTCTTTTATCAGTAATTAATTTCAGATTATTTTCTTGAATTAAAGATTTAATTAGAAATCAAACCGTAGACCCATTCGAACCAAGATTGGTTCAAACTGTTTGGACCAAATCTAGGGTTTAATCAAGGCTGAAAGTCAGCCCTAATTTTCCCACTAATGGGCCTAAGGATTGATATTTAATTGAATGGTTAATTCGGCCCAACCTGTAAAGGCCCAGTTTTAAACAGTTAAAACTGCTAAAAGCCCACCTAACCCTTAAAGCTATATGGGTTGAACCGTTTGGCCCATATACCTAGATAATGTTAATGGATTTAAAATGGGCTTCAAATGGGCTTTACAGATAATTAATTGATTGGATCAATTTATCCCTGCATGTGATGTATGGATGAGTGATGTGCTACGTACATGGGCCATAAGTACTTGGCCCATGCTCAATCGACAGTGGCTCTTTCGCACACCATGGCTGAATGCACATCATTGCCATGGTGTCCCTTTTGGTCATTGGATGACCTCCCTCCGTGTTGGGCCCCACACCTCATCATGAGGTCTCGTGCGGAACCCTAGCCGATTTAGGCCCACCAAAATCTGGCTTTATGAAAGTCAGTGGGAGCCACTTTGGTTTGACCTAAAGATAAAACTAGGGCGTAATTATCAGTTCCCTCCAGATGATATGAGTGCATGTGATAGGGAGATTCATATGATGAACTCTCTAAAGGCCTTCCATCATTAGCACAAGGATGGGTCCTTCAGTAATGAGGAAACGCACCAGAAAATGGGCTATCCATTTGCTGTTGGGCTTGTCTAAGTGTTTCATAAGATGATAGGGGCGTCGTAGACCGATGTGGGAGGGGCTTCACTAGAAAATGGGAACTCTCTCACGGTACCTTGACGTTCACGAACATGATGGGTAAGCACTCACTGGACAGAAAGGTTTACCTGAAAACGGCTCTGAACCTTGTCTGACAGAGGCCAAAGGGAAAACTCATATGATGAGTGGATATGATCCTTCACAAAAAGGTGGTGGGGTTATGCAGCTGAAACAGTTGGCTTCATGCACCCTATGTGATTTCCCACATTTCCAGAGACAACCCGTAGTCTCCATCATTGAGAAAGGAGGGAAATCTCAGAGATGAATAAATGGAAATGGATCGTAGATTAAAATCTATATCTATGAAATGAACATGAATCGAATAAGGTCGTGGACTGATGTTTGCTCTTTTATCAGAAAATGGCAAACGGATCTTTTGCAAAGCTACTTGATGACAACAAGTTGAAAGGCCCAAACTATGCTGACTGGTATAGGAACCTTATGTTGGTCTTAACCTCTGAGAAATTGGACAAGGTAGCCAAGAATCCTGCCCCGGACCGTCCGAGAGATAGGGCTTCTGAGGCCCGAAGAAGAGAATACCAAGAATGGGAGGAGAAAAACTCCCTTGCCCGCTGCTATATCATTGCCTCCTTGGACAATCCAATTCAGAGGCAGTTCGATCAGATCGAACTTGCTAAAGACGTATTGGACAGTCTTAGGACAATGTACGAAGAGCAGAATCGTTCTACTCGGCAGAAGGTCTTGAAACAGTTCATGACCGCGCAGATGTCCAAGGGCCAACAAGTTCACGACCATTGTCTTTGGATGATGGGCTATATCAATGAACTAGAGGCTCTTGGTGAAGGGATGAGAGATCCATCCTATGGACGCCCAAAGATTGCGGAATAAGGGGCGAAATTCAAAAATTTTATCTCTCCCTTCAACTGGGAATCGTATTCCCCATTTAGAAAATCATATTTTCAAGGATCAATCTTGAACCATAAACTGAACCAGATCTGAACCAAAAGAGTGGGAGAGGATTATACCTGATACGGAGAAATACTATCTCCCAATGGAGGTGTTCACGCCCAAGGAAGGATCCAAAATCTGCTCCCACTGAAGATGGCGCAGTGCAGGGTGGAGCAGAATCAGCAACGTTCTTCAAAAGAACTTGATCCTTCGTAAGGATCAACTGGACGACTTGAGTACAGCTCCAACCAATCTTTTCACAAAAGATTGAAATCAAGATCCAATCTTGATTGCTCCCAAGAACTGGAGATCGAACTGAAGGAATGGCAAAAGCAGGAAGGTGGCGGCAGGAGAGAATTCGCAGTATGCAGGAAATCTCTCAATCTCTCTTTCTTCAAAGAGAAGAATGCTATGGATATTGTTGTGTAGTAGGCTGCCGCCCCCTTCCCCTTTTATAATCTCAAAAGGGATCAGCTCCTAATCAGATTGGGAGCTGCTAATCCAAATCATATTTGGGTTAGAAGTCCCTTAGTGATAAGGGATAACCCTTATCTTATTTGCAGATAAGATCAGCTGTCTCCTAATCTAATTAGGAGGTTTCCAGATCTAAATCCCATTTAGATCTTGGACTCTCTGAGTGGATAGGGTCTAAGCCCAATCCTTTCAGTTGACCCTCTTTAGAATTCGCCCCCTTTAAATGACTAATCAAATCAGCCCAGTTCGAAATGGGCTTAAGGCCCATTTAAGGTTATGTACTCAAAAGGCTTCCAAATTGCTGCCCAGTTGGGCTTCCTTGTATGGCGTGGGACCCAAGCATTGATCTACACATCAGCCACATGGGTTCGGCCCAGCCTTTGTTACAAGGCCGGGCCGAATACACTGTAAATGACAGTGCACCCCCTGAAACCCATCAAATGGGCTCTATGGGCCCAACACTTACACTAAGTGGTCCCTGGGCCAAGCCACCTTGTAACACCCAGGGACTGTGGGCAGATGCAAGATTAGCCCATCAGGTATTATCCTCAATGGTCTTACACTTAACTTCTCAGCCCATAATGATCATACACTGCCCGACAAGAGAGGACCTCTCCCTCGGCTGCAAGGAACAGTGTTGCACTCTCCACTTATATGGATCCCGGGAATTAAAACCTTCTTGCAAACAATTTAGAAACCATACATATATACTTTTATGTATATATGTTCCCTTGGTATGTTTCTGTGTAATACCCTTAAACTGGACACTTAATGAGACTCGTGTTAGTTTAGAATGTTCACAGCCAGTGGGTCGGTCTGGGGAGACCTATCCTGACAAGGCTGACACTGTGGTGCCACCAAGTTGGTTGGGGTGGCCTGTCTCAGCTACCAGGGTGAGACCCTAGGCACATACAGTGTAGGATTAATTGAATCATTGAACTGGACCAGATTTCCAGTATTGCCCTGGACCTTGGAGATTGATGGGCAAAACTGGAAAGTTACACCCGACCCCTAGACTCGATTATGATACTACACAAGGTGTCGGATTGGGCTGTCTTTGATGTACCAATCAGTGAGATCCTTAGCGGGGGTCAAAACCTGGGTATGTTGGGACAGTCCGAGAATTCATCTGAGTGGGTGATCATAGTGACAGGATCAGCCCCTTTGTCGGACAAAGGTAATGATCGGGGATGCACTCTCACTGATGGAAACCAAGACTGCCGGTAGCCGATTTCAACCGTTGAGATTTGTTTTGCAAAATATATTTTATAAAAGTATATATGAATGGTTTCTAAATTGTTTGCAAGAAGGTTTTAATTCCCGGGATCCATATAAGTGGAGAGTGCAACACTGTTCCTTGCAGCCGAGGGAGAGGTCCTCCCTTGTCGGGCAGTGTATGATCATTATGGGCTGAGAGGTTAAGTGTAAGACCATTGAGGATAACACCTGATGGGCTAATCTTGCATCTGTCCACAGTCCCTGGGTGTTACAAGGTGGCTTGGCCCAGGGACCACTTAGTGTAAGTGTTGGGCCCATAGAGCTCATTTGATGGGTTTCAGGGGGTGCACTGTCATTAACAGTGTATTCGGCCAAGCCTTGTAACAAAGGCTGGGCCGAACCCATGTGGCTGATGTGTAGATCAATGCTTGGGTCCCACGCCATACAAGGAAGCCCAACTGGGCAGCAATTTGGAAGCCTTTTGAGTACATAACCTTAAATGGGCCTTAAGCCCATTTCGAACTGGGCTGATTTGATCAGTCATTTAAAGGGGGCGAATTCTAAAGAGGGTCAGCTGAAAGGATTGGGCTTAGACCCTATCCACTCAGAGAGTCCAAGATCTAAATGGGATTTAGATCTGGAAACCTCCTAATTAGATTAGGAGACAGCTGATCTTATCTGCAGATAAGATAAGGGTTATCCCTTATCACTAAGGGACTTCTAACCCAAATATGATTTGGATTAGCAGCTCCTAATCTGATTAGGAGCTGATCCCTTTTGAGATTATAAAAGGGGAAGGGGGCGGCAGCCTACTACACAACAACATCCATAGCATTCTTCTCTTTGAAGAAATAGAGATTGAGAGATTTCCTACATACTGCGAATTCTCTCCTGCCGCCACCTTCCTGCTTTTGCCATTCCTTCAGTTCGATCTCCAGTTCTTGGGAGCAATCAAGATTGGATCTTGATTTCAATCTTTTAGGGAAAAGATTGGTTGGAGCTGTACTCAAGTCGTCCAGTTGATCCTTAAGAAGGGTCAAGTTCTTTTGGAAGAACGTTGCTGATTCTGCTCCACCCTGCACTGCGCCATCTTCAGTGGGAGCAGTCTTTGGATTCTTCCTTGGGCGTGAACACCTCCATTGGACGATAGTATTTCTCCGTATCAGGTATAATCCTCTCCCACTCCTTTTGGTTCAGATCTGGTTCAGTTTATGGTTCAAGATTGATCCTTGAAAATATGATTTTCTAAATAGGGAATACGATTCCCAGTTGAAGGGAGAGATAAAATTTTTGAAATTCGCCCCTTATTCCGCAATCTTTGGGCGTCCATAGGATGGATCTCTCATCCCTTCATATTTGGCATTGGCCTTAGTTGGGCTATAGGCTAAAATGGACTTAGGCTTAAGCTTTATTGGCCTTGGCCGAATTGGGTTTGGATTGCAAACGGACTTGGGCTTGAGTTCATCCTTCTTATTTTCTTTCCTTTACACTTTTCTTCTTTTTTTTAACTTCCTAAGGTGGGCAATTATTTCAAAGCAAAACAATTCTTAGCTTAGGCAAATTATGCAAATCTCTTTATGATTATTATCATTCTTGCATTTTTTTTAATTCTCTGATTTCTTTTGATTTGTATCCTTATTAAAACTAAAGTTATTTTCAGCCTAAGGATATCTCTTCCTATACTCCAAAATAGGCCTACAATTTGATCAAAGTTTTCTCTTCCTATACTCCAAAATAGGCCTACAATTTGTATCCATTCTTTAAGAAGCTTGAAATTTTACTTAGTTAAGAAACAATGTCATTAATCTCTAATCCAATGTGATAAAACTGAAAATTCTCCCTATTCTTCTCTAACATTCTTGACCTAAAAGACTAAACCAACTTCAATGGATCAAAACCCAACTAAGGTGAAAATTTTTTTGTGTTTTTATATTCATGCTTTTTTGACATTTTTTTAAAGGATAAAGATAACTCTAATTTCTCAACCTAAGCAAATTATTCCTCTTCAAGAGACACTAAAACTAACATAACTACAACTAAAGCATGCCAAGATTCAATTGAATGTAAGTAAATCACATTTCAGCATAGGAATTCAACACCGAACACTATCAGTTTACATTGCTTCTAAAAAAACTAACATGCAATGCAAAGTTACAGTATGTGCATTGTCCCAAACCTATCCATGTTCCTAATACAAACAAACTACTATTCATTTCAGCCAAGATATCAACCTCATGAACCTAAGACTTCACAAGAGAAGTGAAACCATAGAAACTACATTTCAGCAATGAACATGTTTCAACATGGAAGCTAAAAAGGCACATACCTCTCCTTGTGCTAAGCATCAATCCAAAGGAATCTCTCAATGAAGGAACCAAAAAAAAAAAGAAATTGTAGCAAGGAGAAACAAAAAAAAGAAATAATAGCATGCTAAAATCTCCTAATGGATGTAATATTATTCAAGCATGTACAAGTTCAAATCAGCATATTTAATGACAAGATAACATCAACACATGCTCAATGCTTTAATTCTCAACAAACGTAAGAAACTAAAGAAAGGGGAAGAAGGGGGTAATTCAATTCAGCCACTTGATTACAACATATGTAACAAAAGAAAAAAAAATCATATGTGAGGCACTTCCAAAATCAAAGCAAGTTTCAAGAAACCATCAATATAACCAATTATACCACTTGAATTAGGACCCCAAACAATCAATTTGAAGGGATGAGAGATCCATCATATGGATGACCAAACCATGCAGGAAGGTTGGGCGAAATTTCAAAAATTTCTCTCTCCCATCTAGGAATCACATTCCCTATTTTAAAAAATAGTATTTTCAAGGATCAATATCGAACCAAACCGGACCAGATTTGAAACCAAAAGGGAGGAGAGGGATATACCTGATACGGAGAAACAGTAACTCCCAATGGAGGTGTTCACGCCCAAGGAGAAAACCAAAAACTACTTCCACTGAATATGACACGTGTGAAGTGAAGCAAGATCAATAGGATGGCTCTTCAGCAAGAATGGGGTAGAGGGCTGGTGAGCACGACTTCAAATTGATTCTTCTACCAAGAAGCAATATCAAGAACAATTTTTGATCACTCCTACAAGTGGAGATCGAACTGGGTAGGGGCTGCAAGAATAGGGAAGAACTCTGTAGATTGTTGTGTCTTGTCTGGTGTGCTTTTCATGTCTGCCCTGCTCTCTTATTTATAGCCTTAAAGAGACAACCTCCTAATCTGATTAGGAGATTCTTGATCCAAATCTTTATTTGGACCTGGACTCTTTAAGTGATAAGGATAATCCCTTATCTTATCTACAGTTTAAGATCAACTTAATCCTAATTAAATTAGGAGTTTCTTGATCCAAATCTTTATTTGGATCTGGACTCCTTAAGTGGATAAGACTTATCCTGTTATCCTTATCTACTGATCCAAACCCAGATTTGCCCCTATTTAATTAATCTAATTAACCCAGTTCAAAATTGGGCTTTAGGCCGATTAAATTTATGTGCTCACTTAACCTCTTAACCTGCTACCCAATTGGCTCTCCTTGTATGGCATGGGACCCAAACATTGATCTACACATTAGCCACATGGGATCAGTCCAGCCTTTGTTACAAGGCTTGGCCAAATTCACTGAATGAGACAGTGAACCCCTGAGTCCATCACCATAGGCTCTTAATGGGCCCAACATTTACACTAAATGGTCATTGGATCCAGCTACCTTATGAAAACCCAAGGACTGTGGGCAGATGCAAGATTAGCCTATCAGGTATTACCCTCAATGGTCTTACACTTAACCTCTCAGCCCATAATGATCAAACACTGGCCGACAAGAGATGACCACTCCCTCAGTTGCAACGAACAGTGTTGCACTCTCTACTCACATGAATTCCGGGAATTAAAACCTTTTGCAAACATTTTGAAACCATAATATATATGTATGTATATCTTTATATAAACATATTTTGCAAAAACAATTTCAACGGTTGAAATCAATTGTCGACAGTTTTAGGTTTCCATCAGAGAGAATGCATCCCTGATCATTCACTTCGTCCGACAAAGGGGCTGATCCTGTCACTATGATCACCCACTCAGATGAATTCTCGGACTGTTCCAACATACCCAGGTTTTGACCCCCTCTAAGGATCTCACTGATTAGCATATAAAAGACAACCCAATCCGACACCTGGTGCAGTACCATAATCAAGTCTAGGGGTCAGGTGTAACATTCCAGTTTTTCCCATCTATCTCCAAGGCCCAGGGCAATATTGAAATTTCGGTCCAATTCAGGGCTTCAAGAAAACCCACACTGCATGTACCTCAGGTATCACCCTGGTAGCTGAGACAAGCCACCCCAACCAACTTGGCGGTACATCAGTGTCAGCCTTAGTAGGATAAATCTCCCCAGATCTATCCAACGGCTGTAAAGATTCTAAACTAACATGAGTGTCATAAGTGTCCAGTTTAAGGGTATTACACGGAAACACACCACAATGACATGAATCAATTATGCACTTTATTCATTTACAATAAATGTCAAAAGGTACATCAATATGATTGGAGCTAAGGGCATAACTGTCTAATAGCTTCCACTTGCACTTAGGTTCAATCGGGTACAAGCCAGAGTCCCATACTTTCCATGTGTTTCTCAAACACTTTCTGTGTCAGTGTCTTAGTTAATGAATCTGTTACATTTTCCATTGATGCTACCTTCTGAATCAGGATGTCCCCTCTTCCAACTATCTCCCGTAGTACATGGTACTTCCTCTCGATGTGCTTCGACTTCGAGTGGGCTTGTGGCTCCTAAGCCTAAGCAATGGCTCCAGTGTTGTCACACAACAATGCAATGGGTGATGTGCTGGATGGAGCTATTCCTAATTCCTAAATGAACTTCTTCATCCAAACAACTTCCTTGGCAGCTTTACTTGCAGCAATGTATTCGGCATCGGTTGTGGAATCTGCGATGGACCCCTGTTTGCTGCTTTTCTAGCTAACAACACACGATCCTATCGTGAAGATATAACCAGATGTAGACTTTCTATCATCTAGATCTAACTTGAAATCGGCATCAGTAAACCCCTGGATTTGTAGTGAACTACCATCGAATACCAGACAAAACTCTTTTGTCCTTTGAAGGTATTTTAGTATGTTTTTTACAACGGTCCAATGCTCCTGCTCAAGGTTAGATTGGTATCTTCTTACCACACTCACTGCCTGATAAATGTTAGGACGAGTGCACAGCATGGCATACATGATGCTCCCTATAGCTGAGGCATAGGAAACATCTTTCATGCCCTCAATCTCTTCGGGAGTCTTGGGAGACAAACCCTTGGAGAGAGTGACTCCATGTCTGAAAGGAATATTTCCTTTCTTGGAGTTCTCCATGTCGTATCACTTGACTATTTTGTCAATGTAAGTAGATTGGGATAATCCTATTATCCTCTTCGATCTTGTTAGACAGTTTTGCATGCCCTTAGCTCCAATCAGTTTTGATGTACTTTAGACATTTAGTGTAAATGAATAAAGTGCATGTTTGATTCATGTTGTGTGGTATGTTTCTGCGTAAGACCCTTAAACTGGACACTTAATGAGACTCGTGTTAGTTTAGAATGTTCACAACCGTTGGATAAGTCTGGGGAGATTTATCCTGCCAAGGCTGACACTGGTGTGCTGCCAAATGTTGGGGTGGCCTATCTCAGCTGCCAGGGTGAGACCCAAGGCACATGTAGTGTAGGATTACTTGAACCTTTGAATCGGACCAGATTTCCAGTATTGCCCTGGACCTTGGAGATTGATGGGCAAAACTGGAAAGTTACACTTGACCCCTAGACTCGATTATGATATTGCATTAGGTGTCAGATTGGGCTGTCATTAATATGCCAATCAGTGAGATCCTTAGCAGGGGTCAAAACTTGGGTATGTTGGGACAGTCTGAGAATTCATCTGAGTGGGTGATCATAGTGACAGGATCAGCCCCTTTGTCAGACAAAGGTAATGATCGGGGATGCACTCTCTTTGATGGAAACCAAACTGTTGACAGTTGATTTCAATCGTTGAAATTTTGTTTTGCAAAATTTATATATAAGATATATAGATATGTACGGTTTCAAAATGTTTGCAAATGGTTTTAATTCTCGGGATCCATGTGAGCAGAGAGTGCAGCACTGTTCCTTGCAGCTGAGGGAGAGGTCCTCTCTTGTCGGGCAGTGTTTGATCATAATGGGCTGAGATGTTGAGTGTAAGGCCATTTAGGGTTATACCTGATGGGCTAATCTTGCATCTGCCCACTATCGCTAGGTTTTTATAAGATGGCTTGGCCTAGGGACCACTTAGTGTAAGTGTTGGGCCCATAGAGTCCATGTGATGGGCTCAAGGGGTTCATTGGGCTTTCCAGTGAATTCAGCTAGGCCTTGTAACAGAGGCTGGGCCGAACCCATGTGGCTGATGTGTAGATCAATGCTTGGGTCCCATGCCATACAAAGAAGCCCAACTGGGCAGCAGTTTGGAAGCCCATTGAGTACTTAATACATATTGGGCCTAAAGCCCATTTTGAACCGGGCTGATTTGATCAGTCACTTAAAGGGGCGGATCTGAGATTAGTTCAAGCCAAAAGGATTGGGTCTTAACCCTATCCACTCATGGAGACGAAATTCAAATTAGGATTTGAATCTGGTAACCTTCAGAAAAGATCAGGAGTGGGCTGATCTAATCTGTAGATAGGATTAAGAAGACTCCTTATCCAAATACAGATTTGGATTAGGATAACTGATGGGTTTGTCGAAGCCCTCAAAATTAATACTAATCCCACAATAAAATATTTATAGTAAAGTGGTACTAGGTCGAATCCCACAGGAAGCAAATCAATAATCTCTTAGCCGAATGGACAATATAATTGAGTGGGAAAATTTAGTAACTAAAATAAAAAGAATAAGAAAGCAATAACAAACTAAACAAGCAAGAGAAAACCAGTCTTACCAAATTCTGGTTCAAGGGTTCGGGTTGAATCAATTGGCCATCGATCCTAGGTAAAATTCAACAGTCTTGCAATTCAAGCATTTAACCTTAGATTTATTAGGATAGCCCTAATAAACCTTGTGTTTTTCTAAATCAGTTGACCAAACCCAGCATTCGATCAACACTTATCTTTAATCAACTGGGTACGATAGCACTCCATATTAATTAATGATAGCATTAAGCTTTGTGAAAACAGTTAAACCAAAATAACAATAATTGAGATAGCTGTAATTATTGAATCTTGTTCCATCGATTCCCTTTAGGTTAAAACATGTCAATACATTGGTCAAAGGATGTCACGAACAATTGACCCAGAAAGATATTAACCTAATTGCTACTTGTACCACTATTCGTGACAATTACGGATCACTGAACCATAGATAGCAGTAGGAGCATCAACATTAATTCAGTTTGTCAAACTAATTAACATCAACATCCAATAAAGATATGCTCAAGAATCAATGAATACTTGAATTAAAAAGCAAGAAAATAAATTAACTACAGAACCTCACAATGACACAATCGAACCTCCCTCCTTGAACCAGAAAAAGAAGCTTAGCTACTCATGATCTGCGCAATCTCCATGCTTTTCTTCTCCATAGCCGAACTGCCTTCTTGAGCTTCTTGGTCTTCTTGATGATCTCTTGGATCTGAGAGTGAGTGATGCTAGAGATGGTTCACCCCCCTCTTTATATAGCCAAAGGAGAGGGCTGTTTTCCAACTCCTTCTAGGAGATCATCTTATCTTTAGAGAGTCTTGATCTTCTTTGAACTAATCCTATCCTATCTCTTATCTAATGATCTAATCTCAATCTTCTTATCTCTCTAGGATTACATTCAAGACTTTAGATCTGATAAGACTCTCTTTTTGGAGATTAAATTCGAGATTTGGACTCTTGACTCTTGAATTCGAGTTGGGCTGCTTCAAGGTACTTCTGCGAGTTGGGCTTAAGTTGTGAAATGGGTCTGGCTGCGAACTTGCTCCAACTTTGAGCTCGTTTTCATACTCGATGCGGGCCGAATCTGTCAAAACCCAAAACATAAAAGTTGTGGACCTTCCTTTCATCTTTCTAATGCTTCTTGAATTGTCCAATTCGGATTCCGAAATTGAGTGTTAGGCCCAGATTACTGGCTGTCACCGAAACTGTGCAAAATCACCCTATTTGCCTTGTTTTCTTCCAATTGCCTTCTTATTGCCCTGAATCGAAATACAAGAGTAATGAGTGCATTTAAGTGTTAAAATAATGTAAAAAGATGAAAATTAGGGGACAAAAATAGGGTTCTTTTCAGTCTCATCAATAACTCCCAATGAGATTAGGAGGTTTCTTAATCACAAAGAAAGAGGGGAGAAACCCTAATTCGAATTACAAGAATTTGAACAATAAGGGAATTCGCAGGTTAGACTGCATTCTTGAGATATGATCTCAGAAACCCTATAGAAGAAAAATAGTTTTCCATCTTCTTCTCTAGTCTTCTCCTCCAGCAGCTGCTGCCATCTACTGCTAGTTCGAGTTCTCTGTGAGGGAAGATCAAGAAAAGTTCTTGATTGTGTGTGGTGCTCACTGCTTCCATCAAGTTCTTCAGAAGAACCTGGTTCATTGGACGAACACTGTTGGTTCTGTTCCATCATCACTGTGTCATCTAATGTGGGAGCAATTCTTGGGATTTTCTTTGGGCGTGAACACTGACGTTGGGAGATACTGCTACTCTGGATCAAGTATATCCCTTCCCTTCTCTTTTGGTTCAGAACTGGTTTGGTTTTGATTCAAGATAAATCCTGGAAAATTCAGGGAATATGATTCCCAGTTGGAAGAATGGCAAGAAATTTTTGAAATTCGCCCACCCATTCCGCAACCTTTTGGCATCCATATGATGGATCTTACCATTCTTTCAATGATATCAGAGCCACAAGTTCGAATCTTGAATCAAATAAAATCAGATCTGAACCTATGCAAATGGGCAGAAGGTGTTCTACCCGGATTTGCGCAGATTGTTTTTATTTCTAGAAATTTGTTTCTGGACATGGGAGATAGATCTGAAATTAATTTTATAAATCTAAAATTAATTTTGAATTGTTCTTTATTTATTTCTTGATTTATTGGGCTGTTCGTACTTGGAGATCGAGATGCAGATTCAGCGCAGAATGTCTGCACATTCTTTTAGCAGTTTCTATTCATTCGGTCTGTAAATAATTTTTTTTTATTTTTCTAGACTGAATGTATAGGATTCAATCAAGTTGTAATTAATTAATAGAAATTATGTTTTCTATTTCTTTCTTTATTTCTTGATTGAAGTCGGCGGCGGTGCTGGAGGTTCACAGATATCGCTATCGCAATCTGCGTTTTGCAGTTTCTGAAACTGCAACCCTGCGTTCTAATCTCTGTTTTACAGGTGGATTTAGTATGAACAGTGCCTTGTCTGATTTCTGAATGTCTGTAATCAGAATTATTAATTTCAGATCTTTTTTGAATTGATTCTTGAATTGAAAATTAGTTTCAGATCGTTTCGGACCAGATTGGACCAAAACTGTTTGGACCGAATCTAGGGTTCGAAGGAGACTGTTTTCAGTCCTGATTTCTCCCACTTTCAGGTCTGAAACTAATGTTCAATTGTAAAAGTCAATTCGGCCCAACCTGTAAAGCCTAGTTTTAAAGAGTTAAAACTGCAAAAGCCCACTTTTGTGTGCAAGCTATATGGGCCGAACTACTAACTGCTATTCAGCCCATATACCTAGATAATATTAGTAGTTAATATTATGGACTTTTAATGGGCTTGTTAATGGGCTTTACAACAATTGATTGATTGGATCAATTCTTCCATTTCAGGTGATGTATGGATGTTTGATGTGCTACGACCATGAGCCATAAGCACTTGGCCCGGGATGATATGATAGTGGCTCTTGCGCACACCATGGCTGAATGCACATCATTGCCATGGTGTCCCTTGCGGTCATTGGATGACCCCTCTCTTCGTAGTGGGCTCCACAACCCTGAAAGGGGTCGCGTGCGGAAACCCTAGCCGAATTGGGTCACCAAAAATCTGACTTTATGAAAGTCAGTGGGAGCCACTTTGGTTTGACCTAAATCAATTAGGGCATAAATTTTGTTCCCTCCAGCAAATATGAGTGCATGTGATAGGGAGATTCATGTGATGAACTCTAAAGGCCTTCCGTCATTAGCACGATGATGGGTCCTTCAGTAATGAGGAAACACGCCATAAAATTGGGCTATCCATTTGCTGTTGTATTTGTCAGAGTGTTTCATAAGATGATAGGGGCGTCATAGGGCGATGTGGGAGGGGCTTCACCAGAAAATGGGAACTCTCTCATGGTACCTTGGCGTAACCTGAATATGATGGGTGTGCACTCACTGGATAGAAAGGTTTACCCTAAAATGACTATGAACCTTGTCTGACAGAGGCCAAAGGGAAAGCTCATACGATGAGTGGATGTGACCTTCACAGAAAGGTGGTGGGGTTATGCAGCTGAAACAGTTGGCTCCATGCACCCTATGTGATTTCCCACGTTTCCAAAGACATTTCGCCGTCTCCGTCACTGAGATAGGAGGGAAATCGATAGCTATAAATATATAACCCTAGCAAGTGTACTAGTTATCAAGTAGTATAATAATATCGTTCCCACGGGGATTTAATAAAATAAGTATTAGAATCACAATTTTCCATAATTATTTGGACAATCGAAATTTGGAATTGAGCAAGAACTACTGATAATAAAACTGGAGGAAAGAAAATAAAAGCAAGGGTGATCACTAATCGAATATGCAAATGATGAAATCGCTAGGACCTTTGGTCCACCTAACCAATGTAATGAATATTGATGGGTTCGATTAACCAAGATTAACTGTTATTCCCATTAGCTGAAGTTTTTCCCAATTTTATTTAATATTCTTTCCCAAGATATATTAAACCTATTTCTATCAAGTAACCCTTTGATCCCTCGACTAGAGTTCTCAATAATAGAAATGCATTAAGTGCAAGAAAAACTCAAATATTCAGATGAATCATGTGTATATATCTCTATATACCATTCAATTCACACTATGAATTATGTGGTCGAGTATATAAATTACTCTCCCGATTCATTCATATACACCGAATTAATTAAGAGATGGCCACTCCTAATCGCATTAAGCAAATAATTCATAGATTATATGAAAATCACAATCTTGGAAAAATCATAGAGATAAAAGTATATTCATTATCATGGTTAGGCTTTCCACAGTCCTAGCAAGAAACAAATCAGTTCATGATGGAAGAATTAAAGCAAATAAAGAGAAAGAAAGAACTATTGAATTCGCCCATGGTGCTGAGATCTCCTTTTCTTGCTGCCACCTTGTTCTTGGGGATTCTTGAATTCTTGATCTCCTCCTCCATGTTTCTTGAATTCTTGGAAATTCTTGGCTGATTGATTCTTTTCTTCTTGATTCAAATCAGGAATTGAGTGATTCCGTGATGCCTAAAGCTGGTCCGCCCCCTCTTTTATATAGCTTAAAGGGGAGGGGGTGGTCTCCTACTTCCTCTTGAAGTTGATCTTTACAAGAAATAGAAAGTCCTATCCTAATTCTAATCTTATCTTTTTATCTAATGACTCAATCCTTTTATCTCTCTAAGATTACATCAAGAATTTAGATCTGGAATGACTCTTCTCAGTTTCTTGTTCTTGGATTCGTATTAAACCTCCTCTGCGAATTGGGCTTCAGCTAGGCTTTTCTGCAAGTTGGGCTTCAGCTATGGATTGGGCCTTCCTACGAATTTGCCCCGACTTTGGACCTGGATTTGACTTCGATGTAGGCCGAATCTGCGAAAGCCCAAAGCATTAAAGTTGTGATTTTTTCTCTTATTTTTCCAGTGAATCTTGAATCAACCCATTCGGAGTTCGGATGCGCGAGTTAGGCCCAGATTACTGAACGATGTCGAAACTGTAAAAAATCATCCGATTTGTCTTTCTTTGCTCCTGATGCCTTCTTTCATGCCCTGAACAGAAATATGAGTCCAATTAGATGCTAATTTGGTATAAAAGACATAATAATTGGGGATAAAAATATGATAAATTCTACTTTCATCAAATCCCCCACACTTAAACTCTTGCTCGTCCTCGGGCAAGACAAAACTCAAAACAAAATTAAAACAAGAACAAACTAACTAAAAGATTGTTTTGGATTTTTCTCAGTAGGGTATTTGTTCTCCCGCATGCCTTGATCAGTATTCATGATCCTTCCCTTCGTCCACTTCTTTTCCTCTTTAACTTGGCAAAGAATAATCTTAAATCGCCAATCCTCATGTTGTTAGACAGTTTATGTATGCCCTTAGCTTCAATCTGATTTGATGTACTTTTGTTATTTAGTGGAAATAAATAAAGTGCATGTTTGATTCATGTTGTTTGGTTTAATTCTGTGCAAAACCCTAAAACTGGACATTTATAGAGATTCATGTTAGTTTTAAATGTTCACAGCCATTGGATAAGTCTGGGGAGATTTATCCTGCCAAGGCTGATGCTGGTGTGCCACCAAGTGTTGGGATGGCCTGTCTCAGCCACCAGGGTAAGACCCGAGGCACATGCAGTATGGGATCACTTGAATCCTTGAACCGGACCAAATTTCTAGTCTTGCCCTGGACCTTGGAGATAGATGGGCAAAACTGGAAAGTTACACCTGATCCCTAGATTCGATTATGACACTTCACTAGGTGTCGGATCAGGCTGTCTTTGATATACCAATCAGTGAGATCCTTAGCGGGGATCAAAACCTGGGTATGTTGGGGCGGTTTGAGAATTCATCTGAGTGGGTGGTCATAGTGACAGAATCATCCACTTTGTCGGACAAAGGGTAATGATCGGGAATGCACTCTCTCTGATGGAAACCAAACTGCCGGCAGTTGATTTCAATCGTTGGAATTTTGTTTTGCAAAATTAATATACTTATATTTATATGTACGGTTTCAAAATGTTTGCAAATGGTTTTAATTCCCGGGATCCATGTGAGAGGGAAGTGCGGCACTGTTCCTTGCAGCCGAGGGAGAGGTCCTCTCCTGTCGGGCAGTGCTTGATCATTAAGGGCTGAGAGGTTAAGTGTAAGACCATTTAGGATAATACCTGATGGGCTAATCTTGCACCTGCCCACAGTCCCTGGGTTTTCATAAGATGGCTTGGCCCAGGGACCACTTAATGTAAGTGTTGGGCCCATAGGGTCCATATGATGGACTCAAGGGGTTCATTGAGTTTTTCAGTGAATTCGGCTGGGCCTTGTATTAAAGGCTGGGCCGAACCCATGTGGCTGGTGTGTAGATCAATGCTTGGGTCCCACGCCATACAAAGAAGCCCAACTGGGCAGCAGATTGGAAAGTAATTAGACACTGAACACTTAATGGGCCAAAAGCCCATTTCGAGGTGGGCTGATATGATCACCATTGCAAGATTAGATCTTTGCAGAAAAAGAAAGTCAAGAAATCTGTTCTTGACATCAGTCTTGCAAGAAAGACTGAAAAGGATTCAGTGTTTAGTACTTCCAGAGGATTCTTGTGAAGGATCCAGTGTGTAGGACGCACCCTGCTGGTTCTGTTCCATCCACAGCTGTGTCATCTTCAGCAGGAACGGATCTTGGTGCATTCTTTGGGTGTGAACACCAACTTTGGGAGATACTGCTTCTCCGGATCAGGTATATTCCTCCCATTTATTTTTTGGGTACAGATCTGGTTTGATTATGGTTCAAGTAGGATCCTTGAATATTGTATTCTAAATTTAGGGAATATGATTCCCAGTTGGGAGAAGGTAGGAAATTTTTTGAAATTCGCCCACCCATTCCGCAACCTTTATGGCGTCCATTCGATGGATCCTACCATTCTTTCAGTGGTATCAGAGCCACAGGTTCGAATCTTGAACCAAAAGAAAATCAGATCTGACCCTGCGCAGATGGATAGAAGGTGTTCTTTCAAGATTTGCGCAGATTGTTTTCTTTATTTCAAGAAACTGTTTCTTGTTAAGGGCGATTGATCTGAAATTAATTTTTATTAAATCCAAAATTTATTTAGAATTGTTCTTTATTTATTTTGATTTAATGGACTGTTCGAACCTGGAGATCGCAGTGCAGATTTGGCGCAGATGGTCTGCGCACCCTTTATCTTTTCTATTTATTTATTTCATTTAATTCGGTCTGTAAATAATTTTTTTTATTTTTAGACTGAATGTATAGGATTTGATCAAGAATGTAATTAATAGAAATAGGATTTCTGTTATTTTTCTTGATTAAAGAAAAAGGAAGAAGAAGGCGGCGCTGGAGATTTGCAGTTGGAGAAATCGCTTTCTGCGATTTGCAGTTTGTGAAACTGCAACCCTTGTGATTAACCTCTGTTTTGCAGGTGGTGCGAACAGTCCATAGATTGTGATTGTTTGAAATCAAAATTATTAATTTCAGATCTTTCATGAATTGATTCTTGAATTGAAAATCAGTTTTGGATCCTCTTGGACCAGATTGGACCAAAACTGTTTGGACCGAATCTGGGGTTCGAAAAGGACTGTTTTTCAGTCCATATTTCTCACACTTGCTGTTCCAAATCTGATTTTCAATTACAGGGATTAATTCGGCCCACCTGTAAAGCCCAGTTTTAAAGGGTTAAAACTGCAAAAGCCCGTTATTGTGAGATGAGCTATATGGGCCGAACTGCTATCTACGATTCAGCCCATACACTGAGTAGACATTAATTGTTAATGACTTATATTTTAAATGGGCTATTCGATGGGCTTTACAGTAGTTAATTGATTGGATCAATTCCTCCTTTACATGTGATGTTTGGATGTTTGATGTGCTGCGACCATGGGCCATAAGTACTTGGCCCATGAAGACTCGTTAGTGGCTCTTGCGCACACCATGGCTGAATGCACATCATTGCCATGGTATCCCTCAAGGTCATTGGATGATCTCTCTTCGCTTGGTGGGCCCCACAACCCTAAAAAGGGATGCGTACGGAACCCCTAGCCGATTAAGGCCCACCAGAAATCTGACTTTATGAAAGTCAGTGGGAGCCACTCTGGTTTGACCTAAATTAAAACTAGGGCGTAATTTTGTTCCCTCCAGCAAATATGAATGCATGTGATAGGGAGATCCATATGATGGACTCTCTAAAGGCCTTCCGTCATTAGCACAATGATGGGTCCTTCAGTAATGAGGAAACGCACCATAAAATTGGGCTATCCATTTGCTGTTGGATCTATTAGAGAGTTTCATAAGATGATAGGGGCGTCATAGACCAATGTGGGAGGGGCTTCACCAGAAAATGGGAACTCTCTCACGGTACCTTGGCGTAACCTGAATATGATGGGTAAGCACTCACTGGACAGAAAGGTTTACCTGAAAATGGCTCTGAACCTTGTTTGACAGAGGCCAAAGGGAAACTCATTTGATGAGTGGATATGATCCGTCACAGAAAGGTGGTGGGGTTATGCAGCTGAAATAGTTGGCTTCACGCACCCCATGTGATTTCCCACATTTCCAGAGACATTTCGTCGTCTCTGTCACTGAGAAAGGAGGGAAATCTCAGAGATGAACAAATGGGAATGGAACATAGATTAAAAGCCATATCTATGTAGGTAACATGAATCAAACTAAGGTTGTGGACTAATGATTTTGCTGTTTTATCAGAAAATGGCAAACGGTCAATTTGCAAAGCTTCTAGACGATAACAAGCTTAAGGGCCCAAACTATGCCGACTGGTACAGAAATCTTATGCTGGTCCTAACTTCCGAAAAGTTAGACAAGGTGGTGAAAAATCCTACCCCGGAACGTCCAGGTGATAGGGCTTCTGAGGCCCATAGGAGGGACTACCAAGATTGGGAGGATAAGAACTCCCTGGCCCGCTGCTTTGTCATTGCCTCATTAGACAACTCAATACAGAGGCAGTTCGATCAGATCGAACTAGCCAAGGACATATTGGACAGTCTAAGAACAATGTATGAAGAGCAGAACCGTTCTACTCGACAGAAGGTCCTGAAATTGTTCATGACCGCACAGATGACCAAAGGGCAGAAAGTTCATGACCATTGTTTCCGCATGATGGGATACATTAATGAACTTGAAGCTCTTGGATCCGGGCTAGATCTTGGCACGCAAGTGGATGCCATCCTAAATTCTTTGCCCTCTTCCTTCAATGCGTTCACCATGAACTACAATATGAATAAGCTGAATGTCAGCGTCCAGGAACTCAGCAATATGTTGCAGAGAGCCGAGGATTTACTCAAGAAGGATGAGCTTGTGGTTATGCTTGCTGAAGCTAACAAATCGGGCAAGAAAAAGAGAAAGGCAAAGAAACCTCAGAAGAAAGCTACCAAACCTAAGAAGCAGAAGAAGAACAAGGCATCTGATGTCTGTCACTTCTGCAAGCAGACCGACCACTGGAAGAGGAATTGTCCTGCCTACCTGGAGTTTAAGAAAGGTAACATCGAAACTTGTGTCATAGAAACTAATATGTCAGTTGCTTCTGTGTCCTGGTGTGTTGACTCCGGGGCTTCAACTCATGCATGTATCTCACTGCAGGGGTTCAAAGTTAGCAGAAGGTTGAATGAAGGTGATGTGACACTGTTCTTGGGAACGACTGCAAGTGTTGCAGCTGCGGCAATAGGAACCGTAGAATTAGTTTTTAAAGAAGGAATACTTGTACTTAAAGATTGTCTTTATGTACAGAACTTGAGAAGAAATTTAATTTCTGTTTCAAAACTGTGTGCTGATGGATATACTATTTATTTTAGTAATATGATTACTGTTAAACGGAATAATAAATTCATCGCATGCGGGGAACTAGAGAGCGGTCTCTATGTTCTACATCCTTCTCTGGAAACTAACTTAACCGAAACTACGTCGGTTGAAAATCCCAAGAAAATGAATCGTGATACAGTAAGTCCCACGTGCCTCTGGCATTACCGACTTGGCCATATCGGTATTGACCGAATCACAAGGCTGGTAAAGGATGGTCGTTTGGATTTTCTAACCGTAGAAAATCTTCCCACTTGTGAACCTTGCCTTCAAGGTAAAATGTCTAAGCGGCCATTTGATGGTAAGCCTGAAAGATCTGAAGGCACACTTGACCTGATACATACTGATGTATGTGGTCCCCTGAGTGTTAGGACACGGAATCAACACGTGTACTTCATCACCTTTACAGATGATTTTTCACGATATGGTTACGTGTACCTAATGAGACATAAGTCTGAATCCTTTGAAAAGTTCAAAGAGTTCAGACAGGAAGTCGAGAAACAGTTAGGGAGAGAAATTAAGGCCCTTCGATTAGATCGAGGTGGCGAGTATCTCTCTGACGAATTCAGGGACTACTTAAGGGGCAATGGGATAGTAATTAGACACTTGGGTCCCACGCCATACAAAGAAGCCCAACTGGGCAGCAGATTGGAAAGTAATTAGACATTGAACACTTAATGGGCCAAAAGCCCATTTCGAGGTGGGCTGATATGATCACCCATCCATGGGGCGAATTTGTGATTGAAGTTAGTAAAAGGATTGGGCCTTTAGCCTTATCCACTCTTAGAGACCAAATTCAAGTTAGATTTGAATCTGGTAACCTCCTGATAAGATCAGGAGTAAGCTAACTCTATCTGCAGAAAGGATTAAGATTATCCCCTATCCAAATACTGATTTGGATTGGGATAACTCCTGATTTAGGAGGTTTCTTAATCAAGAAGAAAGGAGGAGAAAAACAACAGATTTCGAACCAAGAAAAATCGCAAGAAAGGTTCCTGCGAATAGAGATCAGATTTCATAACTCTCCAGAAAAAGAAAAAAAGCAGTTCAGCCTTTTCGTTTTTTGGAGATCTCCTCCTGCCGCCGCCATCTACCAATGCAAGATTAGATCTTTGCAGAAAAAGAAAGTCAAGAAATCTGTTCTCGACATCAGTCTTGCAAGAAAGACTAAAAAGGATTCAGTGTTTAGTACTTCCAGAGGATTCTTGTGAAGGATCCAGTGTATAGGACGCACCCTGCTGGTTCTGTTCCATCCACAGTTGTGTCATCTTCAGCAGGAACGGATCTTGGTGCATTCTTTGGGCGTGAACACCAACTTTGGGAGATACTGCTTCTCCGGATCAGGTATATTCCTCCCATTTATTTTTTGGGTACAGATCTGGTTTGATTATGGTTCAAGTAGGATCCTTGAATATTGTATTCTAAATTTAGGGAATATGATTCCCAGTTGGGAGAAGGTAGGAAATTTTTTGAAATTCGCCCACCCATTCCACAACCTTTATGGCGTTCATTCGATGGATCCTACCATTCTTTCACATGTCCCCAAGTGAAATCGACAATCAAGGGAAATAGGCATCTCTTCGCATGAATAATTTAGGACTAGAGTAAGCCCTCCTTGTTTTCATTATCACATGCAGCAAGATTCAAAACAATTCCCCTCTCATGATTTTTCAGAACGAAACAAGGAATGTTATTACCATAGGCTTGCTTACGTATCACATCTCCACCGCTTATCATGAGTCCAATGCATCAAAAGGTGAATTAGGGTTTGGGATCTAAGGACGAGTGCATTTCATGCTCCATCTCACACGAGTTTTTTTTTTTTTGGATAACACGTTCCAATACATGAACTCATTGTTGTGGTCTCAACATGCCTACCAAAACAAGTTCTACAATAATCAAACCATATTTGTCCGTTAGAAACCAAACGCTCACAAGGGTCAAATCTGTATTGCATCTTGCCCGTTGATCATTCAAACTACTGAGATACCTTCCATAGCCAAAAATTTCAGCTAGATTTGCCTGCATCCTTTTTTTTTTATCCCACCTAAGCATATGATTTAGTGTGGTTTGCAATCATTTCAAAAACAAGTCTCTAAGGAGCAAAAATTTCAAATGGAAAGGTTAAAAAGTGATGATTAAAGCATGCTAGAGTCCGAAAAAATTTATCAACCCCTTAATCCTCCCCCACACTTAAGATATACATTGTCCTCAATGTATGGAATATGCATAATAAGAACAAGGAGAGAGAGATTTAAGAGGACTTCCCTGAATGCCTCGTTGAGATCCTGTAGATGTGAGATACGAAAAACACTCATAAGAGATAAAAAAAACTGAACAAAACAATCAACTAAACTAAATGGGTTGCCTCCCACAAGCGCTCTTTTAAAGTCGTGAGCTTGACTTTCTCCTTTCTTTCATGGCAGTTTCAAGGAGAGAATGGACCCATGGTGGATGGGTTGCTCTCCTTCAATATAATGCTTCAACTGCTGCCCATTTACCTTGAATGTGTTGCCCTTACCATTATGCAGTTCAATCGCTCCATGAGGGAATACTCTAGCCACTACAAAGGGTCCACTCCACCTGGTTTTCAGCTTCCCAGGGAATAGCTTGAGACGAGAGTTAAAGATCAGCACTTTGTCTCCTTTAAATTCCTTTATTACAATACAGGAGTCATGCCATGCTTTGGTTTTTTCTTTGTAAGTCCGGGCATTCTCATATGCTTGATTTCTCCATTCCTCTAATTCGTTGATTTGGAGCTTTCTTTGATCACATACGTTTCTTAAATCAAAATTCAGAAATTTGGTTGCCCAGTAAGCTCTATGTTCCAGCTCAATGGGTAGATGGCATGCTTTGCCGAAGACTAATTGATAAGGGGACATACCAATTGGAGTTTTGAATGCCGTACGATAAGCCCAAAGTGCATCGTCTAGCCTTAAGGACCAATCCTTCCTAGATGTGGTAACCATCTTTTCCAAGATCTGTTTTAGTTCTCTATTAGAGATTTCTACCTGGCCGCTAGTCTGGGGGTGATAGGGGGTGGCAATTCTGTGCGTAACACCATATTTATTTAATAATTGATCGAATTGCTTGTTGCAGAAGTGCTTCCCCCCATCACTTATGATAGCTCAAGGTGTCCCAAAATGAGTTAATATGAACTTTTTCATGAATTTAATGACAACCCGAGCATCATTAGTGGGGTATACACATGCCTCCACCCATTTGCTCACATAGTCTACAGCCACAAGTATATAAGAATTATTAACAGATTTTGGGAAGGGTCCCATGAAATCGATGCCCCATACATCAAATATTTCGCAAACAAGGATGTTATTTAAGGGCATCTCATTTCGTCGAGAGATATTACCTGTCCTCTGGCAATAATCGCAAGCACTTACATATGTGTAGACATCCTTGAAGAGTGATGGCCAATAGAATCCGCTTTGGAGAATCTTTGAAGAGTTCTTGATGTTCCATGGTGACCTCCTGCTTCTCTGTCATGGCAGAATTTTATAACACTCAACACTTCCCCCTCGGGAATACATCTTCTTATCAGTCCGTCCCCACAGATCCAGTACAGGTAAGGTTCATCCCATAAATAATGCTTGACATCAGAGAAGAATTTCTATCTCTGCTGATATGTCAAGTGAAGTGGCACCACCTTCCCTGCCAAAAAGTTAGCCAAATCAGCAAACCAAGGTTCATTATTACCATTAATCGCATAGAGTTTCTCATCTGGGAATTCATCATGTAAGGCTGAATTATCAATATTTTCAACATACTTTTCATCCAACCTTGATAAATGGTCAGCTACTGTGTTTTCACTACCCTTCTTGTCCTTAATTTCTAAATCAAATTCTTGCAACAGCAAGATCCATCGTAGCAGCCTAGGTTTTGCATCTTTCTTAGCAAGCGGATATCTCAAGGCAGCATGGTCAGTGAATATGATAACTTTAGATAAGAGCGGATAGGATCTAAATTTTTCAATAGCAAATACTACTTTAAGTAGTTCCTTTTCGGTAGTGGAATAATTTTTTTGTGCTTCATTCATGGTCCTACTTGCATAGTAAATGGTATGGAATTTCTTATCTTTTGTTTGCCCTAAAATTGCGCCTAAGGTATCATTTCTTGCATCACACATTATTTCGAAGGGTAGTTCCCACTCAGGAGCTGATACAATCGGCGCTTGAACCAATTTCTCTTTAAGAATGTTGAATGCATGCAAACAATCATCATTGAAATCAAAAGGCACATCCTTAACTAGCAGATTTGTTAGGGGCTTGGCGATTTTTGAGAAATCTTTGATAAATCGCCTATAAAAACCGGCATGCCCGAGAAAGCCCCTAACATCTTTTAATGACTGCGGTGGAGGTAGTTTTTCAATCAGTTCTATTTTAGCTTTATCAACCTCGATGCCCCGGGATGACACCTTATGCCCTAGAACGATTCCTTCTCTAACCATGAAATGACATTTTTCCCAGTTTAAAACAAGGTTAGATTCCTTACACCTTTGAAGTACCTTTTCCGGATTAAACAAGCATTCATCAAATGATGATCCATAAATAGAGAAATCGTCCATGAAGTCATCGATGAAGTCACCAAATAATGACATCATACACCGCTGGAACGTGGCAGGTGCATTGCACAGTCCAAATGGCATTCTCCTAAATGCAAAGGTTCCATATGGGCAAGTAAAAGTAGTTTTTTCCTGATCTACCAATGCAATGGGTACTTGAAGGTACCCGGAGTAGCCGTCTAGGAAGCAATAGTATTCGTGCCCTGCAAGTCTCTCTATCATTTGGTCAATAAATGGCAGAGGGAAGTGATCTTTCCTAGTGGCCTCATTTAATTTTCGATAGTCTATACACACCCTCCAACCAGTTATTGTTCTTGTGGGAGTTGATTCATTATTTTCATTTATAATTATAGTAATCCCACCTTTCTTTGGTACGACTTGAACGGGGCTTACCCATGATGAATTTGAAATTGGATAAATAATACCTGCTTCGAACCATTTCAGAATTTCTGCCTTTACTACCTGTTGCATTTTAGGATTTAGCCTCCTTTGTGGTTGTGCCTTAAGGCTGCAGCCTTCCTCCATCAGAATTTTGTGTGTACAAACCAACGGGCTGATTCCTTTTATATGTGCAATGCTCCATCCTATGGCCGATATGTGTTGCTTGAGTACCCTCACAAGCTTTTCCTCTTGGAGACCTGTCAATTCAGAAGAGATAATTATAGGTAAGGTGGAACTGTCTCCCAGAAATATATATTTTAAATGAAAAGGTAAGGGTTTAAGTTCCAAATCTGGAGGTGCTTTGATGGAAGGTAGTAATTGTTTGGTGGAGGTTGGCCTCTCTAATGGTAGAAATCTCCCTTGTCTGGGCTTGCATTTTTCTTGGTCGCCCTCTAAATAATTTATTACCTCCTCTACTTCGTCCTCCACTACCTGCATGTTATTACTAGAATTAATGAGACAATTTGCAAGGGGGTCATCTAATTTTGATTTATTAATTAATGCTGCCACCACATCAATGAAGTCGATTACATAAATTTCATGCTCTTTAGTGTTGGGATACTTCAGGGTTTGAAAAATATTAAATATCATTTCTTCTCCATTAATCCTAAGAGTAAGTTGACCCTTTTGTACATCGATTAAGGCATTACCAGTAGCAAGGAAGGGTCTCCCTAGAATTAATGGCATCGATCTGTCCTCCTCCATATCCAACACAATAAAATCAGCAGGGATGATGAAATTCCCTACTTTAACTAAGACATCTTCCACTATTCCCCTAGGGTATTTAATGCTTCGATCAGCTAGTTGTAGGGTAATGGTGGTAGATGTTAGTTCATGTAATCCAAGTCTCTTAAAAATAGAGTAAGGCATTAAATTTATACTAGCACCAAGATCACATAAGGCTTTATTGAATTCAGCATTTCCTATGGTGTAAGGTATAGAGAAACTCCCTAGATCCTTCAGTTTTGGTGGTAGCTTATTTTTAAGAATGGCCGAACATTCTTCGTTTAGTTTTACCATCTCGCAATCCTCCCATTTTCTTTTGTTGGACATCACCTCCTTTAGGAATTTTGCATACTTGGGCATCTATGATAACACATCAAGAAGAGGAAGGTTAATATGAATCTTTTTAAACACATTCAGAATTTTTTCAAATTGTTGATCTAATTTAGCCTTCAAAACTCTTCTTGGGTAGAGAATAGGGAGTTTAATTTCATGTAAATTCAGTTTAGGGGTACTTCCCTCATTCTCCTTTTGTGGATTGGCCGATTCAGCTTCCTTGTCGTCTTCTTGGGTTTCGCCGATTGTCTTCCCGCTTCTTAAGGCTATGGCGTTCACATGCTCTCTGGGATTCTTTTCTGTGTTGTTGGGCAGCCTTCCTTCTTTCCTCTCTGATAACATGCTCACAATCTACCCCACTTGAACTTCTAAGTTCTTAATTGATGTTTCATGGTTTTGGAATTTTGTTTCAGCAGTGTTGATGAACTTAGAAATCATCTCCTCTAAATTGCTCTTTTTCTCTCGTGGGGGCGGTTGTGGTTGGAATCCCATGGGTGCCTTTTGCTGATTGTTGATCCAAGAAAAATTTGGATGACTCCTCCACCCTGGATTGTATGTATTTGAATATGGGTTGTAATTTGACCTGCCAGCATGAGAGATAAAATTTGCATTCTCATGGGAAACAAAAAGACTATTTAATTGACAATCAGAATTGGCATGTCCTAAAATTATCCAGTCTTTTATTTAGGTTGGCAATTTGTGCAGATAGGGATGCAAAGGAATCAATGTGGTGTACTCCCCTCTGATTGGTTCGATCATTACTCCATTGGTAGCTGTTTGATACCATCTCCTCCACTAGGTCATATGCTTCCTTTGGAGTTTTCCTCATGATTGTACCACCTGCGGCTGCATCAATAATGGATCTATTAGAGGGGGTAATACCATTATAAAAAGTCTGTATTTGTCGCCAAGTTAGTATCCCATGGTGAGGACACTTCCTAAGCATCTCCTTAAATCTTTTCCATGCTTCATACAAGGATTCCCTCTCAAATTGAGAAAAAGTAGTAATATCATTAATTAGCTTTGCTGTTTTGGAGGGTGGGAAATATTTAGCCAAAAATTTCTGGGTTAGATCATTCCAAGTGGTGATACTTCCTGTAGGGAGTGAGTTGAGCCAATCTCTAGCTCTATCACGCAATGAAAAAGGAAATAATTTAAGCCTAATTGCATCATCACTAACTCCATTGTGTTTAAATGTATCACATATTTCAAGGAAGTTAACAATGTGTGCATTAGGGTCATCATTTGGTAACCCACTAAACTGAATACTAGTTTGGATCATTTGAATTATTGCAAGTTTTATATCAAAATTGTTTGCATGGATGGTGGGCTTGCAAATGCTGGAAGTCGCCCCATCAATGTTTGGACAAGCATAGTCCAAGAGGGTGTGATTTCCTTCTGCCATCTCTCCTTCAATCTCTATGGCTGGTTCGCAAATAACAACCTCCTCTCTTGCTTTTCCTTTGTTGGCCCTTTGCAACAAGCGAAGGGTCCTCTCAATTTCTGGATCGAATTCAGCTAGTCCTTCCTTTCTAGTGTGTGTCATGCACTAGTAAATCTGAACCAGCAAGAATTCGAACAAATAAACAAAAATAAAAATAATAAAAGAAAATAAAAACAGAAATAAAAGGTCCAAATTAATCAAGGTTAACAAATTTTAATATTATTTTAGGATTAAATCCCCGGCAACGGCCCCAAAAACTTGATAGCTATAAATATATAACCCTAGCAAGTGTACTAGTTATCAAGTAGTATAATAATATCGTTCCCACGGGGATTTAACAAAATAAGTATTAGAATCACAGTTTTCCCTAATTATTTGAAAAATCGAAATTTGGAATTGAGCAAAAACTACTGATAATAAAACTGGAGCAAAGAAAATAAAAGCAAGGGTGATCACTAATCGAATATGCAAATGATGAAATCGCTAGGACCTTTGGTCCACCTAACCAATGTAATGAATATTGATGGGTTCGATTAACCAAGATTAACTGTTATTCCCATAAGCTGAAGTTTTTCCCAATTTTATTTAATATTCTTTCCCAAGATATATTAAACCTATTTCTATCAAGTAACCCTTTGATCCCTCGACTAGAGTTCTCAATAATAGAAATGCATTAAGTGCAAGAAAAACTCAAATATTCAGATGAATCATGTATATATATCTCTATATACCATTCAATTAACAATATGAATTATTCTGTCAATTATGTGAATTCCTCTCTCAATTCATTCACATAACCCAAATCAATTAAGAGGTGGCCAAGCTCTTAATTGCAATAAGCACAATAATTCATAGACTATATGGAAATCACAATCTTGGATAAATCAAGAAGATAAAAATATATTCATTAATATGATTAGGCTTTCCATAGCCCTAGCAAGAAAACAAATCAGTTCATGATGGAAGAATTAAAGCAAAACAAAGGGAAAGAAAGAACTCTTGAATTCACCCATGGTGCTGAGATCTCCTCTTCTTGCCGCCACCTTCTTGTTGAAGTTTCTTGAATTCTTGAACCTTTCTTGAACCCTTCTTGACTGATTGCTCCTTGCTTCTTGATTCAAATCAGAAATTGAGTGATTTAGTGATGCCTACAGTTGGTCTGCCCCCTCCTTTATATAGCTTAAAGGGGAGGGGGTGGTCTCCTACTTCCTCTTGAAGTTGATCTTTACAAGAATAGAAAGTCCTATCCTAATTCTAATCTTATCTTTTTATCTAATGAACTCAATCCTCTTATCTCTCTAAGATTACATCAAGAATTTAGATCTGGAAGGACTCTTCTCAGTTTCTTGTTCTTGGATTCGTATTAGACCTCCTCTGCGAATTGGGCTTCAGCCAGGCTTTTCTGCAAATTGGGCTTTAGCTACGGATTGGGCCTTCCTATGAAATTTCCGTGACTTCGGGCTCGGATTTGACTTCGATGCAAGCCGAATCTGTGAAAGCCCAAAACATGAAAGTTGTGGAATTTTCTCTTATCTTTCCAGTGGATCTTGAATCAGCCCATTCGGAGTTTGGATATGCAGGTTAGGCCTAGATTACTGAATAATGTCGAAACTGTGAAAAATCATCCTATTTGTCTTTCTTTGCTCTTGATGCCTTCTTTCATGCCCTGAACAGAAATATGAGTCCAGTTAGGTGCTAATTCAGTATAAAAGACAGAATAATTGGGGATAAAAATATGATAAATTCTACTCTCATCAAATCCCCCACACTTAAACTCTTGCTCGTCCTCGGGCAAGACAAAACTCAAGCAAGAAATAAAGCAAGAAAAAAACTAACTTTTCTACCAATTTTTAAACTCAACTCTCCTTCCTCTTTCTTCACAAATATTCTAGGTTAACTATTGCAAACCATTAAATCAGCACAACCAAGTTATACTCAACTCATCTATCAGCCAATCCAATTTTTGCTACTGCAAATCAGGGAGTGAGTGCATTTTATGCTCCGTCTCACTTTTGGATCACTCGGCCAGTAGGTGCATTTTATGCTCCGTCCTACTGTCGAATTTGCTGGATAGTAGGTGCATTTTATGCTCCATCCTACCATTGAATTACTTGGTTGGTAGATGCATTTTATGCTCCATCCTACCAAAAATATTCACCCTATTTATTTAAACCCGAATTTAGGACTAGCTTAACTGGAAATGGCTTTAGATAGGTCGTGTACTTCTTAATTGTACCTCATTACAAGGTTCACCAAAATTTTCCTAGAGCATTGTTTCAATTGATTTCAAAAGAGTTGAGGTTTAGATTTTTTTTTTAAATGTAGAAAACATGACCTAAATCAAATTTTAAAACACCACCTAAATTCTAACCTAAATCCTAAATCCCCTCCCCCACACTTAAAACTTACATTGTCCCCAATGTGAGGTTAAATGCAAAGAAAGGGCAAAAAAAACTAAAGTAGAAATGTAAGAACAAAAAGAAAAAGCAAACTTCCCTATCATAAGTCGGCTCCTCTAACTCTCATGGTTTCAGCTTTTAGTGTGCTCCCCTCCATCCATCATGGGTGGGTTTAAATATGGAATAGGGACCTGCAAAACAGAGGGTAACGGTCTCTTATTAGAAATCAGCAACATATTATAATGAATCTTACCTTGTCTTGGCTTGCACCCTTCCTGGCCAGCCTTCAAATTGTTCAAAACCTCCTTAACTTCCTCATCCAAGTTAGCTTTCAAGACTCTTTTAGGGTAGGGGAGAGGAAGTTTAATAGCATATGAACTCAGTTTAGGTGTACTCCCTTCGATCTCCTTTTGCAGATTGGCCACATTAGCTTCCTTATCATCCTTCTGGGGTTCGCCAACTGTCTTCCCACTTCCTAAAGCTATGGCATTTACTTGCTCTCTTGGATTCTTCTCCGTATTGCTGGGCAGCCGTTCCTCTTTACTTTCCGACAACATATGCACAATCTGCCCCATTTAAACTTCTAAGTTCTTAATCAATGCTTCATGGCTTTGGAATTTTGCTTCAGTAGCATTGATGAACTTAGAAATCATCTCCTCCAAATTACTCTTTTTTTCTTGTGGGGGCGGCTGTTGTTGGAATCCCATGAGTGCCTTTTGTTGATTGTTGTTCCATGAAAAGTTTGGATGATCCCTCCACCCTGGGTTGTATGTGTTTGAGTAGGAGTTGAAATTCGGCCTGCCAGCATGAGAGATAAAACTAGCATTCTCATATGAAGTAAAAGGACTACCTAATGGACAATCAGAATTAGTATGTCCTAAGCATCTCTTTAAAAGGTCGGATTTTGATACCAAATTGGTATTCCATGGTGAGGATACCCCCTAAGCATCTCTTTAAATAAAGAAGAGTTCTTTCTATTTCAGGATCGAATCTTGCTAGTCCTTCTCTTCTAGTGTGTGTCATGCACTAATAAATCTGAACACAGCAAGAGTTTGAACAAATAAACAAAAATGAAAATAATAACAGAAATAAAAAGAAAATTAAAATATAAATAAAAGGTCCAAATTAATCAAGGTTAACAAATTCTAATATTATTTTAGGCTTAAATCCCCGGCAGCGGCGCCAAAAACTTGATAGCTATAAATATATAACCCTAGCAAGTGCACTAGTTATCAAGTAGTATAATAATATCGTTCCCACGGGGATTTAACAAAATAAGTATTAGAATCACAGTTCTCCCTAATTATTTGGACAATTGAAATTTAGGATTGAGCAAGAACTACTGAAAATAAAACTGGAACAAAGAAAATAAAAACAAGGGTGATCACTAATCGAATATGCAAATGATGAAATCGGTAGGACTTTTGGTCCACCTAACCAATGTAATGAATATTGATGGGTCCGATTATCCAAGACTAATTGTCATTCCCATAAGCTGAGATTTTCCCAAATTTATGTAATATTCTCTCTCGAGATATACTAAACCTACGCCCATCAGGTAACCCTTCGATCTCTTGAGTAGAGCTCTCAAGATGGAAGTGCATTAAGTCCAAGAAAACCATTAAATTCAGATGAATCATGTATATATATCTCTATATACCATTCAATTCACACTATGAATTATTTTGTCAATTATGTGAATTCCTCTCTCAATTCATTCACATAACCCAAATCAATTAAGAGGTGGCCAAGCTCTTAATTGCAATAAGCACAATAATTCATAGACTATATGGAAATCACAATCTTGGATAAATCAAGAAGATAAAAATATATTCATTAACATGGTTAGGCTTTCCATAGCCCTAGCAAGAAAACAAATCAGTTCATGATGGAAGAATTAAAGCAAACAAAGGGGAAGAAAGAACTCTTGAATTCGCCCATGGTGCTGAGATCTCCTCTTCTTGCTGCCACCTTCTTGTTGAAGTTTCTTGAATTCTTGAACCTTTCTTGAACCCTTCTTGACTGATTGCTCCTTGCTTCTTGATTCAAATCAGAAATTGAGTGATTCAGTGATGCCTAAAGCTGGTCCACCCCCTCCTTTATATAGCTTAAAGGAGAGGGGGTGGTCTCCTACTTCCTCTTGATGTTGATCTTTACAAGAATAGAAAGTCCTATCCTAATTCTAATCTTATCTTTTTATCTAATGAACTCAATCCTCTTATCTCTCTAAGATTACCTCAAGAATTTAGATCTGGAAGGACTCTTCTCAGTTTCTTGTTCTTGGATTTGTATTAGACCTCCTCTGCGAATTGGGCTTCAGCCAAGCTTTTCTGCAAGTTGGGCTTCAGCTGCGGATTGGGCCTTCCTATGAAATTTCTGCGACTTCGGGCCCGGATTTGACTTTGATGCAAGCTGAATCTGCGAAAGCCCAAAACATGAAAGTTGTGGAATTTTCTCTTATCTTTCCAGTGGATCTTGAATCAACCCATTTGGAGTTTGGATACGCGGGTTAGGCCCAGATTACTGAACAATGTCGAAACTGTGAAAAATCATCTGATTTGTCTTTCTTTGCTCCTGATGCTTTCTTTCATGCCCTAAACAGAAATATGAGTCCAATTAGGTGCTAATTCAGTATAAAAGATAGAATAATTGAGGATAAAAATATGATAAGAATTTATATCTGGAAGGACTCTTCTCAGTTTCTTGTTCTTGGATTTGTATTAGACCTCCTCTGCGAATTGGGCTTCAGCCAGGCTTTTCTGCAAGTTGGGCTTCAGCTGCGGATTGGGCCTTCCTATGAAATTTCTGCGACTTCGGGCCCGGATTTGACTTCGATGCAAGCTGAATCTGTGAAAGCCCAAAACATGAAAGTTGTGGAATTTTCTCTTATCTTTCCAGTGGATCTTGAATCAACCCATTTGGAGTTTGGGTACGCGGGTTAGGCCCAGATTACTGAACAATGTCGAAACTGTGAAAAATCATCTGATTTGTCTTTCTTTGCTCCTGATGCCTTCTTTCATGCCCTGAACAGAAATATGAGTCCAATTAGGTTCTAATTCAGTATAAAAGATAGAATAATTGAGGATAAAAATATGATAAATTCTACTCTCATCAATGCCTAAAGCTGGTCCGCCCCCTCCTTTATATAGCTTAAAGGGGAGGGGGTGGTCTTCTACTTCCTCTTGAAGTTGATCTTTGCAAGAATAGAAAGTCCTATCCTAATTCTAATCTTATCTTTTTATCTAATGACTCAATCCTTTTATCTCTCTAAGATTACATCAAGAATTTAGATCTGGAAGGACTCTTCTTAGTTTCTTGTTCTTGGATTCGTATTAAACCTCCTCTGCGAATTGGGCTTCAGCCAGACTTTTCTGCAAGTTGGCCTTCAGCTGCGGATTGGGCCTTCCTACAAATTTGCCCAACTTTGGGCTCGGATTTTACTTCAATGTAGGCCGAATTTGCGAAATCCCAAAGCATCAATGTTGTGGATTTTTCTCTTATCTTTCCAGTGGATCTTAAATCAGCCCATTCGGAGTTCGGATACGCGAATTAGGCCCAGATTACTGAACGATATCGAAACTGTGAAAAATCATCCGATTGTTTTTCTTTGCTCCTGATGCCTTCTTTCATGCCCTGAACAGAAATATGAGTCCAATTAGATGCTAATTTGGTATAAAAGACATAATAATTGGGGATAAAAATATGATAAATTATACTCTCATCAGAAATCTCAAAGATGAATAAATGGAAATGGAACATAGATTAAAACCCATATTTATGTAGGTAACATGAATCAAACTAAGGTTGTAGATTAACGTTTTGTTGTTTACCAGAAAATGGCAAATGGTTAATTTGCAAAGGTTCTTGATGATAATAAGCTTAAGGGCCCAAACTATGCCGACTTGTACAAAAACCTTATGTTGGTCCTGACTTTAGAAAAATTAGATAAAGTGGCAAAGAATCCTGCACCGGAACGTCCGGGAGAGAGGGCTTCTGAAGCCCGCAGGAGGGACTACCAAGAGTGGGAGGAGAAAAACTCCCTAGCCCGCTGCTATATCATAGCCTCTTTAGATAATCCGATACAGAGGTAGTTCGATCAGATCGAACTCGCCAAAGACATATTGGATAGTCTAAAAACTATGTACGAAGAGTAGAACTGTTCTACTCGCCAAAAGGTCCTAAAGCAGTTCATGACCGCGCAAATGAGCAATGGGCAGCAAGTTCATGACCATTGTCTCTGGATGATGGGGTACATAAATGAGCTGGAGGCCCTTGGGTCCGGGCTACATCTGGTCACACAGATAGACGCCATTCTTAACTCCTTGCCTCCATCCTTCAATCCGTTCATTATGAACTATAATATGAACAAGTTGAATGTTAGCGTTCAAGAGCTCATCAATATGTTGCAATGAGCCGAAGAACTGATTAGGAAGGATGAGCCGATAGCCATGCTTGTTGAAGTTGGAAAATTAGGCAAGAAGAGGAGGGCAAAGATAAAGCGCCAGAAAAAGGCAACGAAATCTAAGAAGCGAAAGAAAGACAAGGCATCCAATGCCTGTCACTTCTGCAAGTAGGCCGACCACTGGAAGAGGAACTATCCTGCCTACCTGGAATCTAAGAAAGGTAATTTCGAAACTTGTGTCATAGAGTCTAATCTGTTAGTTACTTCTATGTCCTGGTGTGTTGAATCCGGGGCTTCAACTCATGCGTGTAATTCCCTGCAGTGGTTCAAAGTAAGCAAAATACTGAGTGAAGGGGAAGTGACGCTTTACTTCGGGACTTTTGCAAATGTTGTAGCTATGGCGATAGGAACCGTAGAATTAGTCTTTAGAGAAAGAATTCTTGTACTTAAGGATTGTCTTTATGTACAGAACTTAAGAAGAAATTTGATTTTTGTTTCTAAACTGTGAGTTGATGGATATACTGTCTATTTTAGTAATATGATTACTATTAAAAGGAACAATAAATTCATCGCATGCAGGGAACTGGAGAACAGTCTCTATGTTCTACATCCTTCTCTAGAAACTAACTTAACCGAAACTACGTCGGTTGAAATCCCCAAGAAAAAAACTCGTGATATAGTTAGTCCCACATGCCTGTGGCATTACCGGCTTGGCCATATCGGTATTGACCGAATCACAAGGTTGGTAAAGGATGGTTACGTGTACCTAATGAGACAGAAGTCCGAATCCTTTTTAAAGTTCAAGGAGTTCAGATAAGAAGTCGAGAAGCAGTTAGGGAGAGAAATTAAGGCCCTTCGATCAGATCGAGGTGGCGAGTATATCTCTGATGAATTCAGGGACTACTTGAATGCCAACGGGATAATATCACAGTTAGCTCCTCCTGCTACACCACAACATAATGGTGTTTCAAAGAGGAGGAACAGGACATTGTTAGACATGGTCCGGTCACTTCTCACACGCTCAGAATTACCCACATCCTTTTGGGGATATGCATTAGAGACTTCTATCTACGTGCTGAATCGGGATCCAACCAAATCGGTTCCGAAAACTCCATATGAACTTTGGACCGGAAAGAATCCAAGTGTCAAACACTTGAAGATTTGGGGTTGTCCTGCGCACGTTAAAAGAACGAGTGCGGACAAGTTGGAATCCAGGACCAGTCGTTGCCTATTTGTGGGCTACCCAAAGGATTCGGTGGGTTATCTATTCTATGACCCAAGTAAGCAGAAAGTGTTCTGCAGTCAAAATGCCCAGTTCTTAGAGACCAATTACATCCTGGACACCCATCGTCAAGAAATAGTTCTTGATGAGGATAGCTCAGGAGTAGTGGAAGATGTCCCACAAGTTCCAAGTAGTGACCAACCTAGAAGATCAACCCGGGTATCTAGGCCACCAGTCCGTTATGGTTATGACCAGGATAGTTACCTGGTGGAATCTTGGACAAGTGAGGAGGATTCCGTGACTTATGCAGAAGCTATATTGAACATAAATTCCCAGAAGTGGGTGGAGGCCATGAGAGCCGAGATGGACTCAATGGAGGCCAATGGAGTCTGGACTCTAGTAGATCCGCCCTCCGGGGTAAAAGCAATCGGTTGCAAATGGATCTATAAGACGAAGAAGGGCCCCGATGGCAAGATTGAGACCTACAAAGCACATTTGGTGGCGAAAGGGTATACTCAGAAAGAAGGCATCGACTATGAGGAAACTTTTTCGCCCGTGGCCATGCTTAAATCCATTAGTATCCTGCTAGCAGTAGCAACATACCATGTCTACGAGATTTGGTAGATAGATGTCAAAACCGCGTTCCTAAATGGAGATCTTAGTGAAGATATCTACATGGAGCAGCAGCAAGGCTTCATTGCTGCTGGTCAAGAACACATGGTTGAAGGGATGAGAGATCCATCGTATGGACGCCCAAAGGTTGCGGAATAAGGGGGCGAATTTTAAAAATTTTTCTCTCCCTTCAACTGGGAATCGCATTCCCTATTTTAGAAAATCATATTTTCAAGGATCATTCTTGAACCATAAACTGAACCAGATCTAAATCAAAAGGAGTAGGAGAGGATTATACCTGATACGGAGAAACAGTATCTCCCAACGAAGGTGTTCACGCCCAAGGAAGGATCCAAAGACTACTCCCACTGAAGATGGCGCAGTGCAAGATGGAGCAGAATCAGTAGTGTTCTTCTCCAAGAACTCTGTCCTTCGCAAGAATCAGTAGGATGGCACGTGAGCACAACTTCCTGTCAATTTTTTCTCAAAGAACTGATGTCAAGATCGAATCTTGACTTCTCCCACAACTGGACATCGAACTGGAAAACAGGGCGGCAAGAACAGGGAGGCGGCAAGATAGTATTCGCAGGGTGCAGAATTCTCTTTTCTTGTGATTTTAGGACTGAAGAAAATCTGATTCTGTGTCTTCTAAAGGCTGCCGCCCCTTCCTTCTTTTGTTAACCTAAAAGATCAGCTCCTGATCCAATTAGGAGCTGCTTATCCAAATCATATTTGGATAAGACCTCTTTTAGGTGATAGGGATAAACCCTTATCTTATCTGCAGATTAAATTAGCTCCTAATCTCATTAGGAGGTTTCTAGATCTGAATCACATTCAGATCTGGACTCTATGAGTGGATAGGGTCAAGACCCTATCCTATCTGCTAATCCATCTCAGAATTCGCCCCATTATTAACTAATAAAATAGCCCAGTTTGAAAGGGGCTTTACGCTCATTAAGCTTATGTGCTCACGTAACCTTCTTAACTGCTGCCCAATTGGGCTTCCTTGTATGGCGTGGGACCCAAGCATTGATCTACACATCATCCACATGGGTTCGGCCCAGCCTTTGTTACAAGGCCTGGCCGAATACACTGTCATGGACAGTGCACCCTCTGAAACCCATCAAATGGGCTCTATGGGCCCAACACTTACCCTAAGTGGTCCCTGGGCCAAGCCACCTTGTAACACCCAGGGACTGTGGGCATATGCAAGATTAGCCCATCAGGTATTATCCTCAATGGTCTTACACTTAACCTCTTAGCCCATAATGATCATACACTGCCCGACAAGAGAGGACCTCTCCCTCGACTGCAAGGAACAGTGTTGCACTCTCTACTTATATGGATCCCGGGAAGGATTCTTTGCCACTTTGTCTAGTTTTTCAGAAGCTAGGACCAGCATAAGGTTCTTGTACCAATCGGCATAGTTTGAGCCCTTCAACTTGTTGTCATCAAGTAATTTGGCAAATGATCCGTTTGCCATTTTCTGATAAAAGAGCAAACATCAGTCCATAACCTAATTTGATTCATGTTCATTTCATAGAAATGGATTTTAACCTACGTTCCATTTCCATTTATTCATCTCTGAGATTTCCCTCCTTTCTCAGTGACGGAGACTACGGGTTGTCTCTAAAATGTGAGAAATGACATAGGGTGCATGGAGCCAACTGTTTCAGCTGCATAACCCCACCACCTTTCTGTGAAGGATCATATCCACTCATCATATGAGTTTTCCCTTTGGCCTCTATCAGACAAGGTTCAGAGCCATTTTCAGGTAAATCTTTCTGTCCAGTGAGTGCTTACCCATCATATTCGTGAACGCCAAGGTATCGTAAGAGAGTTCCTATTTTCTGGTGAAGCCCTTTCCACATCGGTCTATGACGCCCCTATCATCTTATGAAACACTCAGACAAGCCCAACAGCAAATGGATAGCCCATTTTTTGGTGCGTTTCCTCATTACTGAAGGACCCATCCTAATGCTAATGAAGGAAGGCTTTTAGAGAGTTCATCATATGAATCTCCCTAACACATGCACTCATATTAGCTGGAGGGAATAGTTAATTATGCCCTAGTTCTTATTTTAGATCAAACCAAAGTGGCTCCCATTGACTTTCATGAAGCCAGATTTCGGTGGGCCTAAATCAGCTAGGGTTCCGCACGTAACCTCTTGATGAGGTGTGGGGCCCACCATTGAAGGAGGTCATCCAATGATCAAAAGGGACACCATGGCAATGATGTGCATTCAGCCATGGTGTGCGCAAGAGCCGCTGTCGATTGAGTATGGGCCAAGCACTTATGGCCCATTTACGTAGCACATCACACATCCATACATCACATGCAAGGATAAATTGATCCAATCAATTAATCATCTGTAAGGCCCATTTGAAGCCCATTTTAAATCCATAATGTTAACCATTAATATTATCTGGGTTGAAAGAATGGTAGGATCCATCTAATGGACGCCATAAAGGTTGCGGAATGGGTGGGCAAATTTCAAAAATTTTCCTACCTTCTCCCAACTGGGAATCATATTCCCTAAATTTAGAATACAATATTCAAGGATCCTACTTGAACCCTAATCAAACTAGATCTATACCAAAAGACAAATGGGAGGAATATACCTGATCCGGAGAAGCACTATCTCCCAAAGTTGGTGTTCACGCCCAAAGAATGCTCCAAGATCCGTTCCTGCTGAAGATGACACAGCTGCGGATGGAACAGAACCAGCAGGGTGCGTCCTACACACAGGATCCTTCACAAGAATCCTCTGGAAGTACTAAACACTGAATCCTTTTCAGTCTTTCTTGCAAGACTGATGTCAAGAACAGATTTCTTGACTTTCTTTTTCTGCAAAGATCTAATCTTGCAATGGTAGATGGCGGCGGCAGGAGGAGATCTCCAAAATGAAAAGGCTGAACTGCTTTTCTCTTTTTCTGGAGAGTATGAGATCTGATTTCAATTCGCAGGAACCTTTCTTGCAAAATTTTCTTGGTTCGAAATCTGTTGTATTTCTCTCCTTCTTGGTTCGTTTTTCTCCCCCTTTCTTCTTGATTAAGAAACCTCCTTATTAGGAGTTATCCCAATCCAAATCAGTATTTGGATAGGGGATAATCTTAATCCTTTCTGCAGATAGAGTTAGCTTACTCCTGATCTTATCAGGAGGTTACCATATTCAAATCTAATTTGAATTTGGTCTCTAAGAATGGATAAGGCTAAAGGCCCAATCCTTTTACTAACTTCAATCTCAAATTCGCCCCATGGATGGGTGATCATATCAGCCCACCTCGAAATGGGCTTTTGGCCCATTAAGTGTTCAGTGTCTAATTACTTTCCAATCTGCTGCCCAGTTGGGCTTCTTTGTATGGCGTAGGACCCAAGCATTGATCTACACACCAGCCCTATGGGTTCGGCCCAGCCTTTAATACAAGGCCCAGCCGAATTCACTGAAAAACTCAATGAACCCCTTGAGTCCATCGTATGGACCCTATGGGCCCAACACTTACATTAAGTGGTCCCTGGGCCAAGCCATCTTATAAAAACCCAGGGACTGTGGGCAGGTGCAAGATTAGCCCATCAGGTATTATCCTAAATGGTCTTACACTTAACCTCTCAGCCCTTAACGATCAAGCACTGCCCGACAAGAGAGGACCTCTCCCTCGGTTGCAAGGAACAGTGCCGCACTCTCCTCTCACATGGATCCCGGGAATTAAAACCATTTGCAAACATTTTGAAACCGTACATATATATAAATATATTAATTTTGCAAAACAAAATTCCAACGATTGAAATCAACTGCCGGCAGTTTGGTTTCCATCAGAGAGAGTGCATTCCCGATCATTACCCTTTGTCCGACAAAGTGGCTGATTCTGTCACTATGACCACCCACTCAGATGAATTCTCAAACTGCCCCAACATACCTAGGTTTTGATCCCCGCTAAGGATCTCACTGATTGGTATATCAAAGACACCCTGATCCGACACCTAGTGAAGTGTCATAATCGAGTCTAGGGGTCAGGTGTAACTTTCCAGTTTTGCCCATCTATCTCCAAGGTCCAGGGCAAGACTAGAAATCTGGTCCGGTTCAAGGATTCAAGTAATCCCATACCGCATGTGCCTCGGGTCTTACCCTGATGGCTGAGACAGGCCATCCCAACACTTGGTGGCACACCAACATCAGCCTTGGCAGGATAAATCTCCCCAGACTTATCCAACGGCTGTGAACATTTAAAACTAACATGAATCTCTATAAATGTCCAGTTTTAGGGTTTTACACAGAATTAAACAAAACAACATGAATCAAACATGCACTTTAATTATTTCCACTAAATAATAAAAGTACATCAAATCAGATTGAAGCTAAGGGCATACATAAACTGTCTAACATGGGTATATGGGCCGAATGGTTCAGCCCATGTAGCTTTAAATGTTAAGTAGGCTTTTAGCAGTTTTAACCTTTTAAAACTGGGCCTTTACAGGTTGGGCCGAATTAACCATTTAATTAAACATCAATCCTCTGGCCCATTAGTGGGAAAATTAGGGCTGACTTTCAGCCTTGATTAAACCCTAGATTCGGTCCAAACATTTTGAACCAATCTTGGTTCGAATGGGTCTAGGGTTTGATCTTTAATTAAATCTTTAATTCAAGAAAATAATCTAAAATTAAATTCTGATAAAAGAAAATCAAGAATCAGTCAATCAGCATTGTTCACACAATCCATCCTGCAAAACAGAGGTTAGATCACAGTTTGCAGTTTCATAAACTGCAAATCGCAGATTGTAGTTCTCCCATCTGCGAAATCTCCTTCTCTGCGCCGCCATCTTCGATCCAAAATAAAATAAATAGAAATCCTATTTCTATTAATGATTACATCAGATCGAATACCTAATACACTGAGTCTAGAAAATAAAAAAAAAATTATTTACAGACCAAATGTAATGAATAAATCAAGAAACTACAAATCTTGCAGGTTCCCTGCGCAAACCAAGAATTCGATCTCCTCTTGTACGAACAACCCATAAATCAAGAAAATCATAAAGGACAGTTCTAAATAATAATCAGATTTATGTAAAATTAATTTCAGATTATTCGCCCATTAATTTTGGGAACAAATATCCAAAACCCATATCTGCGCAAATCGGGTAGAACACCTTCTGCCCATTTGCGCAGGTTCAGATCTGAAACAAACTGATTCAAGATTTTAACCATGGCTCTGATACCACTGAAGGGATGAGAGATCCATCGTATGGACACCCAAAGGTTGCGGAATAAGGGGGCGAATTTTAAAAATTTTTCTCTCCCTTCAACTGGGAATCACATTCCCTATTTTAAAAAATCATATTTTTAAGGATCATTCTCGAACCATAAACTGAACTAAATCTGAATCAAAAGGAGTAGGAGAGGATTATACCTGATACAGAGAAATAGTATCTCCCAACGAAGGTGTTCACGCCCAAGGAAGGATCCAAAGACTACTCCCACTGAAGATGGCGCAGTGTAGGATGGAGCAGAATCAGCAGTGTTCTTCTCCAAGAACTCTGTCCTTCGCAAGAATCAGCAGGATGGCACGTGAGCACAGCTTCCTATCAATTCTTCCTCAAAGAACTAATGTCAAGATCGAATCTTGACTTCTCCCACAACTGGAGATCGAACTGGCAAACAGGGCGGCAAGAACAAGGAGGCGGCAAGAGAGTATTTATAGGGTGCAGAATTCTCTCTTCTTGTGATTTCAGCACTGAAGAAAATCTGATTATGTGTCTTCTAAAGGCTGTCGCCCCTACCTTCTTTTGTCAACCTAAAAGATCAGCTCCTGATCCAATTAGGAGCTGCTTATCCAAATCATATTTGGATAAGACCACTTTTAGGTGATAGGGATAAACCCTTATCTTATCTGTAGATTGATTAGCTTTCTCCTAATCTCATTAGGAGGTTTCCAGATCTGAATCACATTCAGATCTGGACTCTATGAGTGGATAGGGTCAAGACCCTATCCTATCTACTAATCCATCTCAGAATTCGTCCCATTATTAACTAATAAAATAGCCCAGTTCAAAATGGGCTTTAGGCCCATTAAGCTTATGTGCTCACCTAACCTTCCTAACTGCTGCCCAGTTGGGTTTCCTTGTATGGCGTGGGACCCAAGCATTGATCTACACATCAGCCACATGGGTTCGGCCCAACCTTTGTTACAAGGCCTGGCCGAATACACTATCATGGATAGTGCAGACCCTGAAACCCATCAAATGGGCTCTATGGGCCCAACACTTACCCTAAGTGGTCCCTGGGCCAAGCCACCTTGTAACACCCAGGGACTATGGGCAGATGCAAGATTAGCCCATCAGGTATTATCCTCAATGGTCTTACACTTAACCTCTCAGCCCATAATGATCATACACTGCCCGACAAGAGAGAACCTCTCCCTCGGCTGCAAGGAACAGTGTTGCACTCTCTACTTATATGGATCCCGGGAATTAAAACCTTCTTGCAAACCTTTTAGAAACCATAATATATATACATTTATATCTTATATAAAATATACTTTGCAAAACAAATCTCAATAATTGAAATCGGCTGCCGGCAGTCTTGGTTTCCATCAGTGAGAGTGCATCCCCGATCATTACCTTTGTCCGACAAAGAGGCTGATCCTGTCACTATGATCAACCACTCAGATGAATTCTCGGACTGTCCCAACATACCCAGGTTTTGACCCCCGCTAAGGATCTCACTGAATGGTACATCGAAGACAGCCCAATCCGAAACCTAGTGCAGTATCATAATCGAGTCTAGGGGTCGGGTGTAACTTTCCAGTTTTGCCCATCAATCTCCAAGGTCCAGGGCAATACTGGAAATCTGGTCCAGTTCATAGATTCAATTAATCCTACACTGTATGTGCCTAGGGTCTCACCCTGGCAGCTGAGACAGGCCATCCCAACCGACTTGGTGGCACCACAGTGTCAGCCTTGTCTGGATAGGTCTCCCCAGACCGACCCACTGGCTGTGAACATTCTAAACTAACACGAGTCTCATTAAGTTTCCAGTTTAAGGGTATTACACAGAAACATACCAAGGGGACATGAATCAAATACGCACTTTTATTCATTTACAATAAACTCATAAAATACATCATTCTGATTGAAGCTAAGGGCATACAAATTTTGTCTAACAGTGGTATGTAAACTTAAAAGATCCATATATGGACTTAAGCCGGCTTCTAGGAGTTGGAACATCCGTTTTGACTCTGCCATCAAATCATTTGACTTTGAGCAGAATCCGGATGAGCCCTCTGTATACAAAAAGTTCAGTGGGGATAAGGTCACCTTCTTGGTGTTGTATGTGGACGATATCCTACTCATTGGAAATGATGTAGGAATGTTGACTTTGGTCAAGGTGTGGCTTTCGCAGCAAATCTCCATGAAAGATCTTGGTGAAGCCTCCTATATACTGGGTCTTTGACTCTATAGAGATAGATCGAAGCAGATAATAGGATTACCCCAGGCTGCTTACATTGACAAAATTGTCGAAAGGTACAACGTGGAGAACTCCAAGAAAAGAAACGTTCCTTTCAAGCACGGAGTCACTCTCTCCAAGAAGATGTTTCCCAAGACTTCTGAGGAGATTTAGGGCATGAAAGACATTCCCTATGCCTCAGCCGTAGGGAGCCTCATGTATGCCATGCAATGCACTCGCCCTGACATTGCTCAGGCGGTGAGTGTGGTAAGCATGTTCTAGGCTAACCCAGGGCAGGAACATTGGATTGCTGTGAAGAACATACTCAAATACCTTCAAAGGACAAAAGAGTTTTGTCTGGTATTCGATGGTAGTTTATTGCAAATTCTAGGATATACTGATGTCGATTTCCAGTTGGGGTATGTTTTCATGATAGGATCGTGTGTTGTTTGCTGGAAAAGCAGCAAACAGGGGTCCACGGCAGACTCCACGGCCGAAGCTGAGTACAATGCCGCAAGTGAAGCTGCCAAGGAAGCTGTGTGGATGAAGAATTTTATTCATGAATTAGGAGTGGTTCCGTTCAGCAAATCACCCATCCCGTTGTTGTGTGACAACATTGGAGTGATCGCCCAGGCTAAGGAGCCTCGGGCCCACTCAAAGTACCATGTACTACGGGAGATCGTTGGTAGAGGGGATGTCCTGATTCAGAAGGTAGCGTCAACGGATAATGTGGCAGACCCATTAACTAAGCCACTCACACAGAAGGTGTTTGAGAAACACGTGGAAAGTATGGGACTCCGGCTTGTACCAGATTGGACCTAAGTGAAAGTGGGAGTTTTTAGACAGTTTTGTATGCCCTTAACTCCAATTAGTTTTGATGTACTTTTGACATTTAGTGTAAATAAATAAATTACTTGTTTGATTCATGTTGTGTGGTATATTTTTGTGCAAGACCCTTAAACTGGACACTTAATGAGACTCGTGTAAGTTTACAACATTCACAGCCGTTGGATAAGTCTGGGGAGATTTATCCTACCAAGGCTAACACTAGTGTGCTGCCAAGTGTTGGGGTGGCTTGTCTCAGCCGCCAGGGTGAGACCCAAGGCACATGCAGTGTAGGATTACTTGAATCCTTGAACCGGACCAGATTTCCAGTATTGCCTTGGACCTTGGAGATTGATGGGCAAAACTAGAAATTTACACCTGACCCCTAGACTTGATTATGATACTGCACTAGGTGTCGGATTGGGCTGTCTTTGATATGCCAATTAGTGAGATCCTTAGCGGGGGTCAAAACTTGGGTATGTTGGGACAGTTTGAGAATTCATCTGAGTGAGTGATCATAGTGACAGGATCAGCCCCTTTGTCGGACAAAGGTAATGATCGGGGATGCATTCTCTCTGATGGAAACCAAACTGCTGGCAGTTGATTTCAATCATTGGAATTTTGTTTTGCAAAATTTATATAGAAGATATATATACATATACGGTTTCAAAATGTTTGCAAATGGTTTTAATTCCCGGGATCAATGTGAGCAGAGAGTGCAACACTGTTTCGTGCAGCCAAGGGAGAGGTCCTCTCTTGTCGGGCAGTGTTTGATCATTATGGGCTGAGAGGTTAAGTGTAGGACTATTGAGGGTAATACCTGATGGGCTAATCTTGCATCTGCCCACAGTCCCTGCGTTTTTATAAGATGGCTTGGCCCAGGGACCACTTACTGTAAGTGTTGGGCCCATAGAGTCCATGTGATGGGCTCAAGGGGTTCACTAGGCTTTCCAGTGAATTCGGCTAGGCCTTGTAACAAAGGCTGGGCTGAACCCATGTGGTTGATGTGTAGATCAATGCTTGGGTCCCACGCCATACAAAGAAGCCCAACTGGGCAGCAGTTTGGAAACTTATTGAGCACTGATTACTTATTGGGCCTAAATCCCATTTCGACCAGGGCTGATATGATCACCCACTTAAGGGGGCGTATTTGGGATTAGGGTTAGCTAAAGGATTAGGGTTCTAACCCTATCCACTCTTGGAAACCAAATTCAAATGTGATTTGAATCTGGTAACCTCCTGATAAGATCAGGAGTGGGCTGACCTAATCTGCAGATAGGATTAAGATTTTCCCTTATTCAAATGCTGATTTGGATTGGGATGACACCTAATAGGATTATGAGGTTTCTTAATCACTAAGAAAGGAGGAAACCCTAATCTTGAATTACAAGAATTCGACCTAGGGTTTTGTAGTGACTGACCCTACAAGCTTGAGATAGGATCTCATCTTCCTAAGTTGAAATCTGCATCCACGCCACTTTCAGCCTTAAGAACTCCTCCAGCCGCCGCCACCTTATTGCTTGGTTCGTACTCCTCTGAAGGGACGATCAAGAAGCTGGTTCTTGAGATCAGTCATTGCTGAAAGACAAATTTGGTTTGGTGCTCTAAGCCTCCAATGGATTCTTGCGAAGAGTTCGGTACATAGGACGTACACTATTGGTTTTGTTCCACCGTCGTTGTGTCATCTTCAACAGGAGCGAATCTTGGACATCTCTTTGGTCTCCATTGGTCTCCATTAAGTCCATCTCAGCTCTCATGGCATCTACCCACTTAAGGGAGTCTATGTCCAACATAGCTTCCGCATAAGTCACGGTATCCTCCTCACTAGTCAAGGCTTCCACTAGGTAACTATCCTGGTCATAACCAAAACGGACTGGTGTTCTAGATACCCGGGTAGATCTTCTAGGTTGGTCACTACCTGGAACTTGTGGGACACCTCCCACTACATCTGAGCTCTCCTCATCAAGAACAATTTCCTGACGAAGATTGTCCAGGATGTAATCATTTTCCAAGAATTGTGCATTTCGACTATAGAACACCTTCTACTCACTTGGGTCATAGAATAGGTAACCTACAGAGACTTTTGGGTAGGTACAAATAGGCAACGGCCGGTCTTGGATTCCAACTTGTCCAGACTCGTTCTTTTAACGTGTGTTGGACAATCCCAAATCTTCAAGTGTCGTACACTGGGTTTCTTTCCTATCCAAAGCTCATAGGGAATCTTCGGAACTGATTTGGTTGGAGCCCGGTTCATCACATATATAGCAGTCTCCAATGCGTATGCCCAAAAGGATGTGGGTAACTCTGAATGGATGAGAAGTGATCGGAAAATATCCAATAAGGTTTTATTCCTCCTCTCTGAAACACCATTAAGTTATGGTGTAGCAAGAGGAGCCAAATGTGATACTATCCCGCTGACCTTCAAGTAGTCATTGAATTCGTCAGAGAGATACTTGCCACCTCGATCTGATTGAAGGGACTTAATTTCTCTCCCTAACTATTTCTCGGCCACTTGTCTGAACTCTTTGAACTTTTCTAAGGATTCGGACTTATGTCTCATTAGGTACATGTAACCATACTGAGAATAATTATCGGTAAATGTAATGAAGTACACGTGCTGGTTACTGGTCCTAACACTCAGGGGACCACATACATCAGTATGTATAAGGTCTAGCGTGACTGTACATCTTTCAGGCTTACTGTTAAATGGCCGTTTTCTCATCTTACCCTGAAGGCAAGGCTTACAAGTGGGAAGATCTTCTATAATTAAAAAATCGAAAGGACCATCCATTACCAGTCTTGTGATTCGGCCAATACCGATATGGCCAAGTCGGTAATGCCACAGGCACGTGGGATTAACTGTATCACGTACTCTTTTCTTGGGGATATCAGCCGACGTAGTTTCGGCTATGTTAGTTTCTAGAGAAGGATGTAGAACATAGAGACCATTCTCTAGTTCCCCGTATGCGATGAATTTATTGTTTCTTTTAATAGTAATCATATTATGGAAAAAGATGGAATATCCATTCGCACACAATTTAGAGACAAAAGTCAAATTTTTTCTTAAATTTTGCACAAAAAGACAATCTTTAAGTACAATGGATCCTTCTCTAAAAAATAACTCTATGGTTCCTATTGTCGTAGATGCAACACTTGTAGAAGTCCCTAAGTAGAGCATCACTTCACCTTAATTCAGTCTTCTACTTACTTTGAACCCCTCCAGTGAGTTACACACATGAGTTGAAGCCCCGAAGTCAATACACCAGGATGCAGAAGCTACCAATAAATTGGTTTCTATGACACAAGATTCGAAATTACCTTTCTTGGATTCCAGGTATTGAGGACAGTTCCTCTTCCAGTGGTCGATCTGTTTGCAGAAGTGACACGCATCCAATGCCCTGTCTTTCTTCTACTTCTTGGGTTTGGCTGCTTTCTTCTGGGGCTTCTTTGCCATCCTCCTTTTCTTGACCGATTTTCTAGCTTCAGCATGCATAGCCACAGGCTCATCCTTTTTAATCAAATCCCTAGCCCTCTGAGGGGATGTGAGATCCATCGTATGGACGCCCAAATCTTGCGGAATAAAGGGGGCAAATTTCAAAAATTTTTCTCTCCCTTCAACTGGGAATCGCATTCCCTATTTAGAAAATCATATTTTCAATGATCAATCTTGAACCATAAACTGAACCAGATCTGAACCAAAAGGAGTAGGAGGGAGGTATACCTGATACAGAGAAATATCATCTCTCGATGAAGGTGTTCACGCCCAAGAAAGGATCCAAAGATTGCTCCCACTGAAGATGGCACAGTGTAGGATGGAGCAGAATCAGCAGTGTTCTTCTCCAAGAACTCTGTCCTTCGTAAGAAACAGCAGGATGGCATGTGAGCACAACTTCCTATCAATTCTTTCTCAAAGAACTGATGACAGATCGAATCTTGCTTTCTCCCATAGAGTTGGAGATCAAACTGGATGTCTGGCGGCTGCAGGAAGGAGGCGGCAAGAAAGATTTTCACAGGGATTGCAGAAATCTTTCTTCTGGGATTTCAGCTCTGAAGAGAATGTGAGTATCTGTCTCTAAAGGCTGCCGCCCCCTCCTTCCTTTGTAATCCTAAAAGATCAGCTCCTAATCCAATTAGGAGCTGCTGATCCAAATCTTATTTGGATCAGACATCCTTTTAGATGATAAGGATAAACCCTTATCTTATCTGCAGATTAGATCAGCCTTCTCCTAATCTCATTAGGAGGTTTCTAGATCTGAATCATATTCAGATCTGGACTCTCTGAGTGGATAGGGTTAAGACCCTATCCTATCTGTTGATCCATCTCAGAATTCGCCCATATTTAACGTATTAAATTAGTCCAGTTCAAAATGGGCTTTAGGCCCATTAAGCTTATGTGCTCACTTAGCCTTCCTAACTACTACCCAGTCGAGCTTCCTTGTATGGCGTGGGACCTAAGCATTGATCTACACATCAGCCACATGGGTTCGGCCCAGCCTTTGTTACAAGGCCTGGCCGAATACACTGTTATGGACAGTGCACCCCCTGAAACCCATCAAATGGGCTCTAAGGGCCCAAAACATACCCTAAGTGGTTACTGGGCCAAGCCACCTTGTAACACCCAGGGACTGTGGGCAGATGCAAGATTAGCCCATCAGGCATTACCATCAATGGCCATACACTTAACCTCTCAGCCCATAATGATCAAACACTACCCGACAAGAGAGGACCTCTCCCTCGGCTGCAAGGAACAGTGTTGCACTCTCTACTTATATGGATCCCGGGAATTAAAACCTTTTGCAAACATTTTGGAAACCATAATGTATATATACTTTTATATCTCATATAAAATATATTTTGCAAGACAAATCACAACGATTGAAATCGGCTGCCAGCAGTCTTGGTTTTCATCAGTGAGAGTGCATCCCCGATCATTACCTTTGTCCAACAAAGGGGCTGATCCTGTCACTATGATCACCCACTCAGATGAATTCTCAGACTGTCCCAACATACCTAGGTTTTGACCCCCGCTAAGGATCTCACTGATTGGTACATCAAAGACAGCCCAATCTGACACCTAGTGCAGTATCATAATCGAGTTTAGGGGTCGGGTGTAACTTTCCAGTTTTGCCCATTAATCTCCAAGGTCCAGGGCAATACTGGAAATCTAGTCCAGTTCAAAGATTCAATTAATCGTACACTGTATGTGCCTAGGGTCTCACCCTAGCAGTTGAGACAGGCCACCCCAACCGACTTGGTGGCACAACAGTGTCAGCCTTATCAGGATAGGTCTCCCCAGACCGACCCACCGGCTGTGAACATTCTAAACTAACACGAGTCTCATTAAATGTCCAGTTTAAGGGTATTACACAGAAACATAGCAAGGGAACATGAATCAAATATGCACTTTTATTCATTTACAATAAACTCATAACGTACATCATTTTGATTGAAGCTAAGGGATGGGTGATGTCCTGGGTGATGTGCTGGGTGATATCCATTGTTGTCACACAACAACGGGATGGGAGATGTGCTGGACGGAACTACTCCCAACTCGTGAACGAACTTCTTCATCCACACGGCTTCTTTGGCAGCCTCACTTGCGGCAATGTACTCGGCCTCGGTCATGGAGTCTGCAGTGGACCCCTGTTTGTGACTTTTCTAGCAAACAGCACATGATCCTATCGTGAAAACATATCCAGATGTACACTTTCTATCATCTAGATCTGACTGGAAATCGGCATCTATATACCCTTGGATCTGTAGTGAGCTACCATCGAATACTAGACAAAACTCTTTTGTCCTTCGAAAGTATTTAAGTATGTTTTTCACAGCAGTCCAGTGCTCCTGCCCTGGGTTGGCCTGAAATCTGCTTACTACACTCATTGCCTGAGCAATGTCAGGATGAGTACACAGCATGGCATACATGATGCTCCCTACGGCAGAGGTGACTTCGTGCCTGAAAGGAACATTTCCTTTTTGGAGTTTTCCATGCTGTATCTTTTGACTATTTTGTCAATGTAAGCAAAATGCGATAATCCTATTATCCGCTTCAATATATCTCTATAGAGTCGAAGACCCAGTATATAGGAGGGTTCTCCAAGATCTTTCATGGAGAATTGCTGTGAAAGTCATACTTTCACCGTAGTTAACATTCCTACATCATTCCCAATGAGTAGAATGTCATGTAAATACAAAACCAAGAAGGTAACCTTATCTTCACTATACTTCCTGTAAACACAGGGTTCATCCAGATTCTGCTTGAAGTCAAACAATTTGATAGCAGAGTCAAAATGGATGTTCCAACTTCTAGAAGCTTGCTTACGTCCATAAATGGATCTATTGAGTTTACATACCTTGTTTTCCAGACCTGCAGCAATGAAGCCTTGCGGCTGTGATATATAGATATCTTCAGTAAGATCTCCATTCAGGAATGCAGTTTTAACATCCTTCTACCAAATCTCATAATCATGGTATGCTGCTACAGCTAGCATGATCCAAATGGATTTAAGCATGCCCACAGGCAAAAAGGTTTCCTCATAGTCGATGCCCTCTATCTGAGTGTACCCTTTCGCCACCAGACAAGCTTTGAAGGTCTCAACCCTACCATCGGGGCCCTTCTTCCTCTTGTAAATCCATTTGCAACCGATTGCTTTTACCCCGGAGGGCGGATCTACTAGAGTCCTGACTCCATTGGTCTCCATTGAGTCCATCTCTGCTCTCATGGCCTCCACCCACTTCTAGGAATCTATGTCCAACATAGCTTCCACGTAAGTCACAGGATCTTCCTCACTAGTCAAGGTTTCCACCAGGTAACTATCCTGGTCATAACCATAACAAACTGGTGGCCTGGATATCCGAGTGGATCTTCTAGGTTGGTCACTACCTAGAACTTGTGGGACATCTCCCACTGCTCCTGAACTCTCCTCATCAAGGACTATTTCCTAACGATGGGTGTCCAGGATATAATCGATTTCCAAGAACTGTGCACTTCGGCTGCAGAACACCTTCTGCTCACTTGGGTCATAGAATAGGTAACCCACAGAGCCGTTTGGGTAGCCTACAAATAGGCAACGACTGGTCTTGGATTCCAACTTGTCTGCACTCGTTCTTTTAACGTGTGCTGGACATCCCCAAATCTTTAAGTGTCTAACACTTGGTTTCTTCCCGGTCCAAAGTTCATATGGAGTGTTCGGAACCGATTTGGTTGGAACCCAATTCAGCACATAAATCGCAGTCTCTAATGCGTAACACCAAAAGGATGTGGGTAACTCTGAGTGTATGAGAAGTGATTGGACCATATCCAATAAGGTCCTATTCCTCCTCTCTGAAACACCGTTAAGTTGTGGTGTAGCAGGAGGAGCTAACTATGATACTATCCCATTGTCCTTTAAGTAGTCCTTTAATTCGTCAGAGAGATATTCGCCACCTCGATCTGATCAAAGGCTTTAATTTCTCTCCCTAACTGTTTCTCGATCTCTTGTCTGAACTCTTTGAACTTTTCAAAGGATTCAGACTTGTGTCTCATTAGGTACACGTAACCATATCGTGAAAAATCATCGGTGAAGGTGATGAAGTACACGTGTTGATTTTGTGTCCTAACACTTAGGGGACCACACACATCACTATGTATAAGGTCAAGTGTGCTTGTACATCTTTGAGGCTTACCGTTAAATGGTCGTTTCGTCATTTTGCCTTGCAGGCAAGGCTCACAAGTGGGAAGATCTTCTACAGTTAGAAAATCTAAAGGACCATCCTTAACCAACCTTATGATTCGATCAACACCAATGTGGCCAAGTCGGTAATGCCACAGGCACGTGGGATTAACTGTATCACCGGCTCTCTTCTTGGGGATTTCAGCCGACATAGTTTCGGTTATGTTAGTTTCTAGAGAAGGAAGTAGAACATAGAGACCGTTCTCCAGTTCCCCGTATGCGATGAATCTATTATTTCTTTTAATAGTAATTGTATTACTAAAGAAGATAGAATAACCATCTGCACACAGTTTTGAGGCAGAAATCAAATTTCTTCTTAAATTTTGTACATAAATGCAATCTTTTAGTACAATAGTTCCTTCTCTAAAAAGTAACTCCACGGTTCTTATGGCCACGGCTGCAACAGTTGCAATAGTCCCCAAGTAGAGCATGACTTCTCCTTCACTCAGCCCTCTGCTTACCTTGAACCCCTGCAGTGAGTTACACGCATGAGTTGAAGCCCCGGAGTCAATACACCAGGACGCAGAAGCTACCAATAAGTTGGTTTCTATAACACAAGTTTCAAGATTACCTTTCTTGGATTCCAGGTAGGCAGGACAGTTCTTTTTCCAGTGGCCGGTCTTCTTGCAGAAGTGACAGGCATCCAATTCCTTATCCTTCCTCTACTTCTTGGGTTTGGCAGCCTTCTTCTGGGGCTTTCTCTTTGCCTTCCTTTTCTTGCCCGATTTGCTAGTTTCAACAAGCATGGCAATGGGCTCATCCTTTTTAATCAATTCTTCGGCCCTCTGCAACATATTGATGAGTTCCTGCAAGCTGACGTTCAGCTTGTTCATGTTGTAATTCATGATGAATGGATTAAAGGATGAAGGCTTAGAGTTGAGAATAGCATCGATCTGTGTTACCAGATCCAGCCCGGATCCAAGAGCTTCCAGTTTGTTGATATAACCCATCATCCGGAGACAATGGTCGTGAACTTGTTGGACCTTGGACATCTGTGCGGTCATGAACTATTTCAAGACCTTCTGCCAAGTAGAATGATTCTGCTCTTCATACATTGTCTTGAGACTGTCCAATACATCCTTAGCAAGTTCGATCTGATCGAACTGCCTCTGAATTGGGTTGTCCAAGGAGGCAATGATATAGCAACGGGCAAGGGAGTTTTTCTCCTCCCATTCTTGGTATTCTATTCTCCGGGCCTCAGAAGCCCTATCTCTCGGACGATCCGGGGCAGGATTCTTGGCTGCCTTATCCAATTTCTCAGAGGTTAAGACCAACATAAGGTTCCTGTACTAGTCGGCATAGTTTGGGCCCTTCAGCTTGTTGTCATCAAGCAGCTTTGCAAATTGTCCGTTTGCCATTTTCTGATAAAAGAGCAAACATCAGTCCACAACCTAATTTGATTCATGTTCATTACATAGATATGGATTTTAATCTACGTTCCATTCCCATTTATTCATCTCTGAGATTTCTCTCCCTTCTCAATGACGGAGATTGCGAGTTGTCTCTAGAAATGTGGGAAATCACATTGGGTGCACGGAGCCAACTATTTCAGCTGCATAACCCCACCACCTTTCTGTGAAGGATCATATCCACTCATCATATGAGTTTTCCCTTTGGCCTCTGTTAGACAAGGTTCAGAGCCGTTTTTAGGTAAACCTTTCTATCCAGTGAGTGATTACCCATCATGTTCGTGAACGCCAAGGTACCGTGAGAGAGTTTCCATTTTCTGGTGAAGCCCCTCCCACATCGGTCTATGACGCCCCTATCATCTTATGAAACACTCAGACAAGCCCAATAGCGAATGGATACCCCATTTTCTGGTGCGTTTCCTCATTACTAAAGGACCCATCCTCATGCTAATGATGGAAGGCCTTTAGAGAGTTTATCATATGAATCTCCCTATCACATGTACTCATATTAGCTGGAGGGAACAATCAATTACGCCCTAGTTTGATCTAGGTCAAACCCAAGTGGCTCCCACTAACTTTCATAAAGTCAGATTTTAGTGGGCCCAAATCGGCTAGGGTCCCGCACGTAACCTCTCCATGAGGTGTGGGGCCCACCACTGAGGGAGGTCATCCAATGACCAAAAGGGACACCAAGGCAATGATGTGCATTCAGCCATGGTGTGCGCAAGAGCCACTGTCGATTGAGCATGGGCCAAGCACTTATGGCCCATGTACGTAGCACATCACACTTCCATACATCACATGCAAGGATAAATTGATCCAATCAATTAAATATTTGTAAAGAATATTTGAAGCCCATTTTAAATCCATAATATTAACCATTAATATTATCTAGGTATATGGGCCGAATTAGGGTTAATGGGTTCGGCCCATATAGCTTTATCCACAGAGTGGGCTTTTAGCAGTTTTAACCATTTAAAACTGGACCTTTACAGGTTGGGCCGAATTAACCATTTAGTTAAATATCAATCCTCAGGCCCATTAGTGGGAAAATTAGGGCTGACTTTCAGCCTTGATCGAACCCTAGATTTGGTCCAAACAATTTGAACCAATCTTGGTTTGAATGGGTCTAAGGTTTGATCTTTAATTAAATCTTTAATTCAAGAAAATAATCTGAAATTAAATACTGATAAAAGAAAAGCAATAATCAGTCTCATAGGGCTGTTCGCACACTCCATCCTGCAAAACAGAGGTTAGATCACTGGTTGCAGTTTCATAAACTGCAAATCACAGATTGCAATTCTCCCATCTGCGAAATCTCCTTCTCTACGAGATCTCCTTTTCTGCGCTGCCATCTTCAATCCAAAATAACATAAATAGAAATCATAATTTCTATTAATAATTACATCAGATCGAATACCTATATATTCAGTCTTAAAAATAAAAAAAAAATTATTTTACAGACCAAATGTAACAAAATAATCCACAATCTGCAAAATCGCAGGTTCCCTGCGCAAATCAAGATTTTGATCTCTTCTTGTACGAACAGCCCATAAATCAAGAAAATCATAAAGAACAATTCTAAACAATAATAAGATTTATATAAAATTAATTTCAGATTATTCGCCCATAAATTTGGGAACAAATTTCTCAAAACCCATATCTGCGCAAATTGGGTAGAATGCCTTCTGCCCATTTGCGCAGGTTCAGATCTGAAACAAATTGGTTCAAGATTTGAACCTGGCTCTGATACCACTGAAGGGATGAGAGATCCATCGTATGGACGCTCAAATCTTGCGGAATAAAGGGGGCAAATTTCAAAAATTTTTCTCTCCCTTCAACTGGGAATCGCATTCCCTATTTAGAAAATCATATTTTTAAGGAAACGTTTGGTTACAAGTTATGGGATCCAATGGGAAAGAAAATAATCAAAAGTAGAGATATGGTCTTTCTTGAAGACTAAACAATTGAAGACTTTGAAAAAATTGAGAAGCCTCAAGCAAATGATGGTGAACTTGTAGACTTGGATCCAATGTCTCCTCCCTTGGTGCATAGAAATGATGGGGGAGATGTGCAACAAGAAAATGTGAACTCAAAAAATAATAAGAATATTCCCAAAAAAGATTCTAACGGTAATGATGAACAGGGGAAGCAACCCCATCAAGAGCCACCAACTGAATTAAGAAGATCAACATCAACCATCGAGAAAATATCCACCGAATGAGTACGTAATGCTTTCAGATGCAAGTAAACCCAAAAGCTATCATTGGGCTCAAGAAAAAATGGTTCAAGGCTATGCAAGAGGAAATGGACTCTTTGCATTAAAATCATACCTATGATTTGGTAGAATTTTCCAATGGTAAAAAGGCACTCAAGAACAAATGGGAATGCAGGTTGAAGCATGAAGATAAGAGCTCGCAACCAAGGTACATGTCAAGATTGGTTGTGAAGGGATTTGGATAGAAAAAGAGCATCGATTTTGATAAAATTTTCTCTCCAATAGTAAAAATGTCATCAATACGTATTGCATTCGACTTGGCTACAAGTATGGATTTGGAGGTTGAACAATTAGATGTCAAAATGACTTTTCTCCATGGTGAATTGGAAGAAGGCATCTACATGGAACAACCGGAAGGATTTGAAGTCAAAGGAAAAGAACATATGATTTGCAAGCTAAAGAAAAGTTTGTATGGTTTGAAACAAGCTTCAAGGCAATGGTACCGAAAGTTTAAATCATTCATGACAGAGCATGGGTATGGTAAAACAACTTTAGATCATTGTGTTTCCACTAAGTATTTTTCTAGTGATAATTTTATCATTATTTTACTATATGTTGATGACATGTTGATTGTTGGGAAATATAAGACAAAAATTGACAGGTTAAAGAAGCAGTTAAGTAAGTCTTTCTTCATGAAGGACTTAGATCCAACTCAACAAATCTTGGGTATGAAAATCTCACGTGATAGGAAATCCAAGAGATTGTGATTGTCACAAGAAAGCTACATAAAAAAGATGTTTGAGAGATTTTGCATGGATAAAGCAAGACCGGTTAGTATTCCATTGGCAAATCATTTCAAATTGTTTAGTGATCAAAGCCCAAAGAATGAAAAAGAAATAGGAGGAATAAAAAACATTCCCTATGCCTCTGCCATAGGAAGTCTTATGTATGCTATGGATTGTAATAGGCCGAACATAGCACATGCAATTGGTGTGGTTAGTAGATTTTTTGCCAATCTAGACAAAGAGCATTGGTTAGCAATGAAGTGGATCCTCAAGTATCTGAAAGGCACATCCAAGGTATGTTTGTATTTTAGTGGTGGTAAACCTATGCTTGAAAGCCTTAAGATGTTGATATGGTAGGTGACATTGACTCTAGAAAGTCTAAATTAGGTTTCTTGTTCACTTTTGCTAGGGGAGTAGTGTCATGGCAGTCCAAGTTGCAAAAATGTGTAGCCTTGTCAATTATAGAGGCTGAATACATAGTTGTCATAAAGGCTTGTAAGGAAATATTGTGGATGAAGAGGTTCTTCAATGAACTTGGTTTAAAGCAAGAAAGATGTACACTTCATTGTGATAGTTAGAGTATTGGTGGGTGCCGAACCCAACCAAAGATAAATAGTCTTGCTCTGGGTTAATAATTTGCAGATAGTGATGAGCAAGGTCGTTCTTCACAGGGATTGGGTGGATTTATTTCCAAGTAAATGGATTAAGGGGGGTTTGTAAAGCTAAGGAAAACAAGTAAATAGTAGAAAATAACAGAAAACAAAAGATCAAATCGATGGGAGAAAACTTCCGGTTGAAGGGACAAGTTCATCTTTGATTCGTAGCATTGATCCTTGATGCAAAGATAGATTCATATGTCTATGAATAAATTGGTTATAGCTGTTAACAAGCTCTAACAGCCAGCCTCTACTCTTATTATTCGACAACCAAAACAAGCTCTTTGATTGCTTCCCTTATTAATAGGCAGTCCTAAACAAGCTCTTAGGATTTAACCTATTAATAGCATTAAGAGGGGAGAGACCCAATTCTGGTCAGCGATCTCACAAGCTCGGACCATTTAAACCAGATCATACATTTTCCTAACATAGATCGAAAACTTTTTTGCAATCAATTTATGTTAGTTGCCACCATGATCGAACCTACCAATCATATACGAAACTGGAGGTTCAATCGGCCATGGATTATTTCCATTGAATGAGCAAGGGGCCCTTCTTGCTTAATCAACAAAATTAATCCTCACAGTTAATTTGCGGAAAATATATGAATACCCATAAACAATGAACTGAAATAAAAATCAATTAGATCTCACAATGCTTACAGAATCAAGGCTTCCCTAACCCTTCAACCAGAAATAAAAACTTACAGACACCTTATGATGAAATCGCAACTTCCAAATGAGAAAGGCGGGCAAACTCTTGCTTCTTCTTACTTGGTTGCTGATTTCTCTCTCTGAAGACTAAAGCTCTCTTGGAGGAAATTGATGCCTTGGGTGCTGGTCCGCCCCCCCTTTATATAGATTTGGGGAGAGGGCTGCTCTCCAACTCCCTTAAGGAGATTATCCTCAAACTGGAAAGTCCTAGTCTAATTTGAACTTATCCTACCTAACTCTTATCTCTTATCTTTTTAGGATTACAATTTGAGAATTTAAATCTAATAAAACTCTTTTATTGAGATTACATTCAACTTCTATTCTAATGGGACTCTTGGATCTTGAATTCGAACTGGGCTTCTTTAACAATTCGGGCTTGCTTCAAGACTCTTCTGCGAAATGGTCTTCAGCTTGTGAAATGGCCTTATTACGAAATTGCTCCGACTTTGGGGCCGAATTTGTCTTCGATGCGGATCGATTCTGCCAAAACCCAAAACATAAAAGTTGTGGGCCTTTTCCTTATCTTTCCGGTGCTTCTTGAAATGTCCACATCGGAGTCCGGATTTGAGAGTTATGCCCATATCACTGATCGGTGCCAAAACTATGCAAAAACATCCGATTAGCCTTGTTTTCTTCCAATCGCCCATCTGCTTGCCCTGAATTGAAATACAAGAGTAATGAGTCCAATTAGGTACCAATTAAGTGCAAAATACTAAATATTGAGGGATAAAGATGTTAGACAGTTTTGTATGCCCTTAGCTTAAATCATTTTGATGTACTTTTGTTATTTAGTGGAAATAAATAAAGTGCATGTTTGATTCATGTTGTTTGGTTTAATTCTGTGTAAAACCCTAAAACTGGACATTTGTAGAGACTCATGTTAGTTTTAAATGTTCACAGCCGTTGGATAAGTCTGGGGAGATTTTGAAAGATTGGTAGGATCCATCTAATGGACGCCATAAAGGTTGCGGAATGGGTGGGGCGAATTTCAAAAATTTCCTACCTTCTCCCAACTGGGAATCATATTCCCTGAATTTAGAATACAATATTCAAGGATCTACTTGAACCCTAATCAAACCAGATCTGTACCAAAAGATAAATGGGAGGATTATACCTGATCCGGAGAAACAGTATCTCCCAAAGTTGGTGTTCACGCCCAAAGAATGCTCCAAGATCCGTCCCTGCTGAAGATGACACAGCTGTGGATGGAACAGAACCAGCAGGGTGCGTCCCACACACTGGATCCTTCACAAGAATCCCCTGGATGTACTAAACACTGAATTCTTTCAGTCTTTCTTGCAAGACTGATGTCAAGAACTGGTTTCTTGACTTTCTTTTCTGCAAAGATCAAATCTTGCAACAATGCAGATGGCGGCGGCAGGAGGAGATTTCCAGAAACGAAAAGGCTGAACTGTTTTCTTTTCTGGAGAGAATGAGATCTAATCTCAATTCGCAGGAACCTTTCTTGCTTACCAGAACCTCTTGGATCGAAATCTGATTTCTCTCCCTCTTGGTTCATTCGAAAATCTCCTCTCTTTTCTTCTTGATTAAGAAATCTCCTAATTAGGAGTTATCCCAATCCAAATCAGTATTTGGATAGGGGATAATCTTAATCCCTTTCCCAGATAGAGTTAGCTTACTCTTGATCTTATCAGGAGGTTACCAGATTCAAATCTGATTTGAATTTGGTCTCTAAGAGTGGATAAGGCTAAGAGCCCAATCCTTTTTGCTAACTTCAATCTCAAATTCGCCCCATTGATGGGTGATCATATCAGCCCACTTCGAAATGGGCTTTTGGCCCATTAAGTATTCAGTGTTTAATTAGTTTCTAATCTGCTGCCCAGTTGGGCTTCTTTGTATGGCGTGGGACCCAAGCATTGATCTACACACCAGCCACATGGGTTTGGCCCAGCCTTTAATACAAGGCCCAGCCGAATTCACTGAAAATCTCAATGAACCCCTTGAGTCCATCGTATGAACCCCATGGGCCCAACACTTACATTAAGTGGTCCCTGGGCCAAGCCATCTTATAAAAACCCAGGGACTGTGGGCAGGTGCAAGATTAGCCCATCAGGTATTATCCTAAATGGTCTTACACTTAACCTCTCAGCCCTTAAAGATCAAGCACTGCCCGACAAGAGAGGACCTCTCCCTCGGCTGCAAGGAACAGTGCCGCACTCTCCTCTCACATGGATCCCGGGAATTAAAACCATTTGCAAACATTTTGAAACCGTACATATATATGTAAATATATTAATTTTGCAAAAACAAAATTCCAACGATTGAAATCAACTGCCGGCAGTTTGGTTTCCATCAGAGAGAGTGCATTCCCGATCATTACCCTTTGTCCGACAAAGTGGCTGATTCTGTCACTATGACCACCCACTCAGATGAATTCTCAAACTGCCCCAACATACCCAGGTTTTGATCCCCACTAAGGATCTCACTGATTGGCATATCAAAGGCAGCCTGATCCAGCACCTAGTGAAGTGTCATAATCGAGTCTAGGGGTCAGGTGTAACTTTCCAGTTTTGCCCATCTATCTCCAAGGTCCAGGGCAAAACCCTAAAACTGGACATTTGTAGAGACTCATGTTAGTTTTAAATGTTCACAGCCGTTGGATAAGTCTGGGGAGATTTATCCTGCCAAGGCTGATACTGGTGTGCCACCAAGTGTTGGGATGGCCTGTCTCAGCCATCAGGGTAAGACCCGAGGCACATACAGCATGGGATTACTTGAATCCTTGAACCGGACCAGATTTCCAGTCTTGCCCTGGACCTTGGAGATAGATGGGCAAAACTGGAAAGTTACACCTGACCCCTAGACTCGATTATGACACTTCACTAGGTGCTGGATCAGGCTGCCTTTGATATGCCAATCAGTGAGATCCTTAGTGGGGATCAAAACCTGGGTATGTTGGGGCAGTTTGAGAATTCATCTGAGTGGGTGGTCATAGTGACAGAATCGGCCACTTTGTCGGACAAAGGGTAATGATCGGGAATGCACTCTCTCTGATGGAAACCAAACTGCCGGCAGTTGATTTCAATCGTTGGAATTTTGTTTTTGAAAAATTAATATATTTACATATATATGTACGGTTTCAAAATGTTTGCAAATGGTTTTAATTCCCGGGATCCATGTGAGAGGAGAGTGCGGCACTGTTCCTTGCAGCCGAGGGAGAGGTCCTCTCTTGTCGGGCAGTGCTTGATCATTAAGGGCTGAGAGGTTAAGTGTAAGACCATTTAGGATAATACCTGATGGGCTAATCTTGCACCTGCCCACAGTCCCTAGGTTTTTATAAGATGGCTTCGCCCAGGGACCACTTAATGTAAGTGTTGGGCCCATAGGGTTCATACGATGGACTCAAGGGGTTCATTGAGATTTTCAGTGAATTTGGCTGGGCCTTGTATTAAAGGCTGGGCCGAACCCATGTGGCTGGTGTGTAGATCAATGCTTGGGTCCCACGCCATACAAAGAAGCCCAACTGGGCAGCAGATTGGAAACTAATTAAACACTGAATACTTAATGGGCCAAAAGCCCATTTCGAAGTGGGCTGATATGATCACCCATCAATGGGGCGAATTTGAGATTGAAGTTAGCAAAAAGGATTGGGCTCTTAGCCTTATCCACTCTTTGAGACCAAATTCAAATCAGATTTGAATCTGGTAACCTCCTGATAAGATCGGGAGTAAGCTAACTCTATCTGGGAAAGGGATTAATATTATCCCCTATCCAAATACTGATTTGGATTGGGATAACTCCTAATTAGGAGATTTCTTAATCAAGAAGAAAAGAGAGGAGATTTTCGAATGAACCAAGATAGGGAAATCAGATTTCGATCCCAGAGGTTCTGGTAAGCAAGAAAGGTTCCTGCGAATTGAGATTAGATCTCATTCTCTCCAGAAAAGAAAACAGTTCAGCCTTTTCGTTTCTGGAAATCTCCTCCTGCCGCCGCCATCTGCATTGTTGCAAGATTTGATCTTTGCAGAAAAGAAAGTCAAGAAACCAGTTCTTGACATCAGTCTTGCAAGAAAGACTGAAAGAATTCAGTGTTTAGTACATCCAGGGGATTCTTGTGAAGGATCCAGTGTGTAGGACGCACCCTGCTGGTTCTGTTCCATCCACAGCTGTGTCATCTTCAGCAGGGACAGATCTTGGAGCATTCTTTGGGCGTGAACACCAACTTTGGGAGATACTGCTTCTCCGGATCAGGTATAATCCTCCCATTTATCTTTTGGTACAGATCTGGTTTGATTAGGGTTCAAGTAGATCCTTGAATATTGTATTCTAAATTCAGGGAATATGATTCCCAGTTGGGAGAAGGTAGGAAATTTTTGAAATTCGCCCCACCCATTCCGCAACCTTTATGGCGTCCATTAGATGGATCCTACCATTCTTTCAGTGGTATCAGAGCCACAGGTTCGAATCTTGAACCAAAAGAAAATCAGATCTGACCCTGCGCAGATGGATAGAAGGTGTTCTTTCAAGATTTGCGCAGATTGTTTTCTTTTTTTTCAAGAAACTGTTTCTTGTTAAGGGCGATTGATCTGAAATTAATTTCTATTAAATCCAAAATTTATTTGGAATTGTTCTTTATTTATTTTGATTTAATGGACTGTTCAAACCTGGAGATCGCAGTGCAGTTTTAGCGCAGATGGTCTGCGCACCCTTTTTCTTTTCTATTTATTTATTTCATTCAATTCGGTCTGTAAATAATTTTTTTTTATTTTTAGACTGAATGTATAGGATTTGATCAAGAATGTAATTAATAGAAATAGGATTTCTGTTATTTTTCTTGATTAAAGAAGATGGAAGAAGATGGCGGCGCTGGAGATTTGCAGATGGAGAAATCGTTTTCTGCGATTTGCAGTTTATGAAACTGCAACCCTTGTGATTAACCTCTGTTTTGCAGGTGGTGCGAACAGTCCATAATTGTTTTGTGTTTGCTAGAAATCAAAATTATTAATTTTAGATCATTCAATAATTAATTCTTGAATTGAAAATCAGTTTTGGACCATTTCGGACTAGATTGGACCAAAACTGTTTGGACCGAATCTGGGTTTCGAAAGGGGCTGTTCTCAGTCCAATTGTCTCACACTTTTGTTCCAAATCTGATGTTCAATTACAGGGATTAATTCGGCCCACCTGTAAAGCCCAGTTTTAAAGGGTTAAAACTGCAAAAGCCCATTATTGTGAGATAAGCTGTATGGGCCGAACTGCTATCTGCGATTCAGCCCATACACCTAGTGGACATTAATCGTTAATGACTTGGTTTTTAAATGGGCCGTTGAATGGGCTTTACAGCAATTAATTGATTGGATCAATTCCTCCTTTACATGTGATGTTTGGATGTTTGATGTGCTGCGACCATGGGCCATAAGTACTTGGCCCGTGATGACTCGTTAGTGGCTCTTGCGCACACCATGGCTGAATGCACATCATTGCCATGGTGTCCCTGAAGGTCATTGGATGACCCCCCTCTTTGCCTGGTGGGCCCCACAACCCTGAAAAGGGATGCGTACGGAACCCCTAGCCGATTAAGGCCCACCAGAAATCTGACTTTATGAAAGTCAGTGGGAGCCACTTTGGTTTGACCTAAATTAGAACTAGGCCGTGATTTTGTTCCCTCCAGCAAATATGAATGCAAGTGATAGGGAGATCCATATGATGGACTCTCTCAAGGCCTTCCGTCATTAGCACAATGATGGGTCCATCAGTAATGAGGAAACGCACCATAAAATTGGGCTATCCATTTGCTGTTGGATCTGTTAGAGTGTTTCATAAGATGATAGGGGCGTCATAGACCGATGTGGGAGGGGCTTCACCAGAAAATGGGAACTCTCTCACGGTACCTTGGCGTAACCTGAATATGATGGGTGTGCACTCACTGACAGAAGGGTTTACCTGAAAACGGCTCTGAACCTTGTCTGACAGAGGCCAAAGGGAAACTCATTTGATGAGTGGATATGATCCGTCACAGAAAGGTGGTGGGGTTATGCAGCTGAAATAGTTGGCTTCACGCACCCCATGTGATTTCCCACATTTCCAGAGACATTTCGTCGTCTCCGTCACTGAGATAGGAGGGAAATCTCAGAGATGAACAAATGGGAATGGAACATAGATTAAAAGCCATATCTATGTAGGTAAACATGAATCAAACTAAGGTTGTGGACTAATGATTTTGCTGTTTTATCAGAAAATGGCAAACGGTCAATTTGCAAAGCTTCTAGACGATAACAAGCTTAAGGGACCAAACTATGCCGACTGGTACAGAAATCTTATGCTGGTCCTAACTTCTGAAAAGTTAGACAAGGTAGTGAAAAATCCTGCCCCGGAACGTCCGGGTGATAGGGCTTCTGAGGCCCGTAGGAGGGACTACCAAGATTGGGAGGATAAGAACTCCCTAGCCCGCTGCTTTGTCATTGCCTCATTAGACAACTCAATACAGAGGCAGTTCGATCAGATCGAACTTGCCAAGGACATATTGGACAGTCTAAGGACAATGTATGAGGAGCAGAACCGTTCTACTCGACAGAAGGTCCTAAAATTGTTCATGACCGCGCAGATGACCAAAGGGCAGAAAGTTCATGACCATTGTCTTCGGATGATGGGATACATCAACGAACTTGAAGCTCTTGGATCCGGGCTAGATCTTGGCACGCAAGTGGATGCCATCCTAAATTCTTTGCCCTCTTCCTTCAATGCGTTCACTATGAACTACAATATGAATAAGCTGAATGTCAGCGTCCAGGAACTCAGCAATATGTTGCAGAGTGCCGAGGATTTACTCAAGAAGGATGAGCCTGTGGTTATGCTTACTGAAGCTAACAAATCGGGCAAGAGAAAGAGAAAGGCAAAGAAGCCCCAGAAGAAGACTACCAAACCCAAGAAGCAGAAGAAGAACAAGGCATCTGATGTCTGTCACTTCTGCAAGCAGACCGGCCACTGGAAGAGGAACTGTCCTACCTACCTGGAATCTAAGAAAGGTAATATCGAAACTTGTGTCATAGAAACTAATATGTTAGTTACTTCTGTGTCCTGGTGTGTTGACTCCGGGGCTTCAACTCATGCATGTAACTCACTGCAGGGGTTCAAAGTTAGCAGAAGGTTGAGTGAAGGTGAAGTGACACTGTTCTTGGGAACAACTGCAAGTGTTGCAGCTGTGGCAATAGGAACCGTAGAATTAGTTTTTAAAGAAGGAGTCCTTGTACTTAAAGATTGTCTTTATGTACAGAACTTGAGAAGGAATTTAATTTCTGTTTCAAAATTGTGTGCTGATGGATATACTGTTTACTTTAGTAATATGATTACTGTTAAACGGAATAATAAATTCATCGCATGCGGGGAGCTAGAGAACGGTCTCTATGTTCTGCATCCTTCTTTGGAAACTAACTTAACCGAAACTACGTCGGTCGAAAATCCCAAGAAAAGGACTCGTGATACAGTAAATCTCACGTGCCTCTGGCATTACCGACTTGGCCACATCGGTGTCGACCGAATCACAAGACTGGTAAAGGATGGTCCTTTGGATTTTCTAACCGTAGAAAATCTTCCCACTTGTGAACCTTGCCTCCAAGGTAAGATGACTAAGCGGCCATTTGACGGTAAGCCTGAAAGATGTGCAGGCACACTTGACCTAATACATACTGATGTATGTGGTCCCCTGAGTGTTAGGACATGGAATCAACACGTGTACTTCATCACCTTTACAGATGATTTTTCACGATATGGTTACGTGTACCTAATGAGACATAAGTCTGAATCATTTGAAAAGTTCAAAGAGTTCAGACAGGAAGTCGAGAAATAGTTAGGGAGAGAAATTAAGGCCCTTCGATCAGATCGAGGTGGCGAGTATCTCTCTGACGAATTCAGGGACTACTTAAAGGCCAATGGGATAGTGTCACAACTAGCTCCTCCTGCTACACCTCATCTCAACGGTGTTTCAGAGAGGAGAAATAGGACCTTATTAGACATGGTCCGGTCACTTCTCGTACGCTCAGAATTACCCACATCCTTTTGGGGATACGCATTAGAGATTGCTATCTACGTGATGAATAGGGTTCCAACCAAATCAGTTCCGAAAACTCCATATGAGCTATGGACCAGAAGGAAGCCAAGTGTGAGACACTTGAAGATTTGGGGTTGTCCTGCACACGTTAAAAGAACAAGTGCGGACAAGTTGGAATCTAAAACCAGCCGTTGCCTGTTTATAGGCTACCCAAAGGATTCGGTGGGTTATCTATTCTATGACCCAAGTGAGCAGAAAGTGTTCTGCAGTCGAAACGCCCGATTCTTAGAATCCGATTACATCCTGGACACCCATCGTCAGGAAATAGTTCTTGATGAGGAGAGCTCAGGAGCAGTGGGAGATGACCCACAAGTTCCAGGTAATGACCAACCTAGAAGGTCCACCCGGGTATCCAGACCACCAGTCCGATATGGTTATGACCAGGATAGTTACCTGGTGGAAGCCTTGACTAGTGAAGAGGATCCCGTGACTTACGCGGAAGCTATGTTAGACATAGACTCCCAGAAGTGGGTGGAGGCCATGAGAGCCGAGATGGACTCAATGGAGACCAATGGAGTCTGGACTCTAGTGGATCCGCCCTCCGGGGTAAAAGCAATTGGTTGCAAAGGGATCTACAAGAGGAAGAAGGGCCCCGATGGCAGGATTGAGACCTTTAAAGCTCGTTTGGTGGCGAAAGGGTATACTCAGAAAGAAGGCATCGACTATGAGGAAACCTTTTCACCGGTGGCCATGCTTAAATCCATTAGGATCCTGCTAGCTGTAGCAGCGTACCATGATTACGAGATTTGGCAAATGGATGTCAAAACAGCGTTCCTGAATGGAGATCTTAGTGAAGATATCTACATGCAGCAGCCGCAAGGCTTCATTGCTGCTGGTCAGGAACACATGGTATGTAAACTTAATAGATCCATATATGGACATAAGCAGGCTTCTAGGAGTTGGAACATCCGTTTTGATTCTGCAGTCAAAACGTTTGACTTTGAGCAGAATCCGGATGAGCCCTGTGTTTACAGGAAATCCAGTGGGGATAAGATCACCTTTTTAGTCTTGTATGTGGACGATATCCTACTCATTGGGAATGATGTAGGAATGTTGACTTCAGTCAAGGTATGGCTATCACAGCAGTTCTCCATGAAAGATCTTGGAGAAGCTTCATACATACTGGGTCTTCGACTCTATAGAGATAGATCGAAGCGGATAATTGGATTATCCCAGGCTGCTTACATTGACAAAATTGTCAAAAGATACAGCATGGAAAACTCCAAGAAAGGAAACGTTCCTTTCAGGCACGGAGTCACTCTCTCCAAGAAGATGTCTCCCAAGACTTCTGAGGAGATTGAGAGCATGAGAGACGTTCCCTATGCCTCAGCTGTGGGGAGCATCATGTATGCCATGTTGTGCACTCGCCCGGACATAGCTCAGGCGGTGAGTGTGGTAAGCAGATTCCAGGCAAACCCAGGACAGGAGCATTGGACTGCTGCGAAGAACATACTCAAATACCTTCGAAGGACGAAAGAGTTTTGTCTGGTATTCGATGGTAGTTCACTGCAAGTTCTAGGGTATACCGATGCCGATTTCCAGTCGGATCCAGATGATAGAAAGTCTACATCTGGGTATGTTTTCACGATAGGATCGTGTGCTGTTTGCTGGAAAAGCAGCAAACAGGGGTCCACTGCAGACTCCACAACCGAGGCCGAGTACATTGCCGCAAGTGAAGCTGCCAAGGAAGCCGTGTGGATGAAGAAATTCATACACGAATTGGGAGCGATTCCATCCAGCACATCACCTATCCCGTTGTTGTGTGACAACAATGGAGCGATCGCCCAGGCTAAAGAGCCTCGGGCCCACTCGAAGTCAAAGCACATCGAGAGGAAGTACCATGTATTGCGGGGGATCGATGGTAGAGGGGACGTCCTAATTCAAAAGGTAGCATCAGCAGATAATGTGGCAGACCCATTGACTAAGCCACTGACACAGAAGGTGTTTGAGAAACACGTGGAAAGTATGGGACTCCGGCTTGTACCAGATTGGACCTAAGTGCAAGTGGGAGCTGTTAGACAGTTTTGTATGCCCTTAGCTTCAATCATTTTGATGTACTTTTGTTATTTAGTGGAAATAAATAAAGTGCATGTTTGATTCATGTTGTTTGGTTTAATTCTGTGTAAAACCCTAAAACTGGACATTTGTAGAGACTCATGTTAGTTTTAAATGTTCACAGCCGTTGGATAAGTCTGGGGAGATTTATCCTGCCAAGGCTGATACTGGTGTGCCACCAAGTGTTGGGATGGCCTGTCTCAGCCATCAGGGTAAGACCCGAGGCACATACAGCATGGGATTACTTGAATCCTTGAACCGGACCAGATTTCCAGTCTTGCCCTGGACCTTGGAGATAGATGGGCAAAACTGGAAAGTTACACCTGACCCCTAGACTCGATTATGACACTTCACTAGGTGCTGGATCAGGCTGCCTTTGATATGCCAATCAGTGAGATCCTTAGTGGGGATCAAAACCTGGGTATGTTGGGGCAGTTTGAGAATTCATCTGAGTGGGTGGTCATAGTGACAGAATCGGCCACTTTGTCGGACAAAGGGTAATGATCGGGAATGCACTCTCTCTGATGGAAACCAAACTGCCGGCAGTTGATTTCAATCATTGGAATTTTGTTTTTGCAAAATTAATATATTTACATATATATGTACGGTTTCAAAATGTTTGCAAATGGTTTTAATTCCCGGGATCCATGTGAGAGGAGAATGCGGCACTGTTCCTTGCAGCCGAGGGAGAGGTCCTCTCTTGTCGGGCAGTGCTTGACCATTAAGGGCTGAGAGGTTAAGTGTAAGACCATTTAGGATAATACCTGATGGGCTAATCTTGCACCTGCCCACAGTCCCTGGGTTTTTATAAGATGGCTTGGCCCAGGGACCACTTAATGTAAGTGTTGGGCCCATAGGGTTCATACGATGGACTCAAGGGGTTCATTGAGATTTTCAGTGAATTTGGCTGGGCCTTGTATTAAAGGCTGGGCCGAACCCATGTGGCTGGTGTGTAGATCAATGCTTGGGTCCCACGCCATACAAAGAAGCCCAACTGGGCAGCAGATTGGAAACTAATTAAACACTGAATACTTAATGGGCCAAAAGCCCATTTCGAAGTGGGCTGATATGATCACCCATCAATGGGGCGAATTTGAGATTGAAGTTAGCAAAAAGGATTGGGATCTTAGCCTTATCCACTCTTAGAGACCAAATTCAAATCAGATTTGAATCTGGTAACCTCCTGATAAGATCAAGAGTAAGCTAACTCTATCTGGGAAAGGGATTAAGATTATCCCCTATCCAAATACTGATTTGGATTGGGATAACTCCTAATTAGGAGATTTCTTAATCAAGAAGAAAAGAGAGGAGATTTTCGAAAGAACCAAGAGAGGGAAATCAGATTTCGATCCAAGAGGTTCTGGTAAGCAAGAAAGGTTCCTGCGAATTGAGATTAGATCTCATTCTCTCCAGAAAAGAAAACAGTTCAGCCTTTTCGTTTCTGGAAATCTCCTCCTGCCGCCGCCATCTGCATTGTTGCAAGATTTGATCTTTGCAGAAAAGAAAGTCAAGAAACTAGTTCTTGACATCAGTCTTGCAAGAAAGACTGAAAGAATTCAGTGTTTAGTACATCCAGGGGATTCTTGTGAAGGATCCAGTGTGTAGGACGCACCCTGCTGGTTCTGTTCCATCCACAGCTGTGTCATCTTCAGCAGGGACAGATCGTGGAGCATTCTTTGGGCGTGAACACCAACTTTGGGAGATACTGCTTCTCCGGATCAGGTATAATCCTCCCATTTATCTTTTGGTACAGATCTGGTTTGATTAGGGTTCAAGTAGATCCTTGAATATTGTATTCTAAATTCAGGGAATATGATTCCCAGTTGGGAGAAGGTAGGAAATTTTTGAAATTCGCCCCACCCATTCCGCAACCTTTATGGCGTCCATTAGATGGATCCTACCATTCTATCACCCAAGAACTGGAGATCGAACTGAAGGAATGGCAAAAGCAGGAAGGTGGCGGCAGGAGAGAATTCGCAGTATGCAGGAAATCTCTCAATCTCTCTTTCTTCAAAGAGAAGAATGCTATGGATGTTGTTGTGTAGTAGGCTGCCGCCCCCTTCCCCTTTTATAATCTCAAAAGGGATCAGCTCCTAATCAGATTAGGAGCTGCTAATCCAAATCATATTTGGGTTAGAAGTCCCTTAGTGATAAGGGATAACCCTTATCTTATCTGCAGATAAGATCAGCTGTCTCCTAATCTAATTAGGAGGTTTCCAGATCTAAATCCCATTTAGATCTTGGACTCTCTGAGTGGATAGGGTCTAAGCCCAATCCTTTCAGCTAACCCTCTTTAGAATTCGCCCCCTTTAAATGACTGATCAAATCAGCCCAGTTCGAAATGGGCTTAAGGCCCATTTAAGGTTATGTACTCAAAAGGCTTCCAAATTGCTGCCCAGTTGGGCTTCCTTGTATGGCATGGGACCCAAGCATTGATATACACATCAGCCACATGGGTTCGGCCCAGCCTTTGTTACACGGCCTAGCCGAATGCACTGCTGAAGATAGTGTACCCCCTGAAACCCATCAAATGAGCTCTATGGGTCCAACACTTACACTAAGTGGTCCCTGGGCCAAGTCACCTTGTAACACCCAGGGACTGTGGGCAGATGCAAGATTAGCCCATCAAGCATTATCCTCAATGGTCTTACACTTAACCTCTCAGCCCATAATGATCATACACTGCCCGACAAGAGAGGACCTCTCCCTCGGCTGCAAGGAACAGTGTTGCACTCTCCACTTCTATGGATCCCGGGAATTAAAACCTTTTGCAAACATTTTAGAAACCATAATATATATGTTTTTATATCTTATATAAAATATATTTTGCAAAACAGATCTCAACGGTTGAAATCGGCTGCCAGCAGTCTTGGTTTCCATCAGTGAGAGTGCATCCCCGATCATTACCTTTGTCCGACAAAGGGGCTGATCCTGTCACTATGATCACCCACTCAGATGAATTCTCGGACTGTCCCAACATACCCAGGTTTTGACCCCCGCTAAGGATCTCACTGATTGGTAAATCAAAGACAGCCCAATCCGACACCTAGTGTAGTATCATAATCGAGTCTAGGGGTCGGGTGTAACTTTCCAGTTTTGCCCATCAATCTCCAAGGTCCAGGGCAATACTGGAAATCTGGTCCAGTTCAAAGATTCAATTAGTCCTACACTGTATGTGCCTAGGGTCTCACCCTGGCAGCTGAGACAAGCCACCCCAACCGACTTGGTGGCACTACAGTGTCAGCCTTGTCAGGATAGGTCTCCCCAGACCGACCCACTAGCTGTGAACATTCTAAACTAACACGAGTCTCATTAAGTGTCCAGTTTAAGGGTATTACACAGAAACATACCAAGGGAACATGAATCAAATATGTATCTTTATTCATTTACAATAAACTCATAAAGTACATCATTCTGATTGAAGCTAAGGGCATACAAAACTGTCTAACAGCAGGATGGAGCAGAATCAACAGTATTCTTCTCCAAGAATTTTGTCCTTTGCAAGAAACAGTAGGATGGCATGTGAACACAGCTTCCTATCAATTCTTTCTCAAAGAACTGATGTCAAGATCGAATCTTGACTTCTCCCACAATTGGAGATCGAACTGGATGTCTGGAGGCTGCCGGAAGGAGGCGGCAAGAAAGATCTTTGCAGGGATTACAGAAATCTTTCTTCTGTAATTTCAGCTCTGAAGAGGATCTGATTATGTGATTCTCCTAAAGGCTGCCACCCCCTCCTTGTTTTGTAAACCCAATGGATCAGCTCCTAATCCAATTAGAAGTTGCTAACCCAAAACATATTTGGATCAGACATCCCCTTAGGTGAAAAGGATAAACCCTTATCTTTTCTGCATAATAGATTATCCTTCTCCTAATCTCATTAGGAGGTTTCTAGATCTAAATCATATTTACATCTGGACTCTCAGAATTCGCCCATATTTAACTTATTAAATAAGTCTAGTTCGAAATGGGCTTTAGGCCCATTAAGCTTATGTGCTCACTTAGCCTTCCTAACTGCTGCCTAGTTGGGCTTCCGTGTATGGCGTGGGGCCCAAGCATTGATCTACACATCAGCCACATGGGTTCGGCCTAGCCTTTGTTACAAGGCCTGGCCTAATACACTGTTACGGACAGTGCACCCCCTGAAACCCATCAAATGGGCTCTATGGGCCCAACACTTACCCCAAGTGGTCCCTGGGCCAAGCCACCTTGTAACACCTAGGGACTGTGGGCAGATGCAAGATTAGCCCATCAGGTATTATCCTCAATGGTCTTACACTTAACCTCTCAGCCCATAATGATCAAACACTGCCCGACAAGAGAGGACCTCTCCCTCGGCTGCAAGGAACAGTGTTGCACTCTCTACTTATATGGATCTCGGGAATTAAAACACTTTTGTAAACATTTTAGAAACCATACTATATATACTTTTATATCTCATATAAAATATATTTTGCAAAACAAATCTCAATGATTGAAATCGGCTGCTGGCAGTCTTGGTTTCCATTAAACCTTTTTTTCTTCTTTCTAATGCTTCTTGAATTTCCCAATTCGGAGTCCTGAATTGTGACTTAGGTCCAGATCACTGACTGTCACCGAAACTGTGCAAAATCACCCGAATTGGCCTGTTTCCTTCCAATTGCCTTCTTTATTGCCCTGAATCGAAATGCAAGAGTAATGAGTGCATTTAAGTGCTAAAGTAGTGTAAAAGGATGAAATTAATGGGACAAAATAAGGTTCTTCTAAGTCTCATCAAATCCCCCACACTTAAACTTTGCCCGTCCTCGGGCTAGGCAAAAAACTCAAGTAACACAAAAGTAACTAACTATTGATTTTCAATCTTTCTTTTTCTCTACATGAGGCCTAGTTCATTTCATGCTTTAGTTCAGACTTGGTAACCCTCTTTCATCTCTTTCTCCCTTTTTTCTCGTCCAAGAGTGATCACAAATCACCCTTTCTCATGGTCCCAGGATAAATTGACAGTCAAGGAGACAAACCTTCCCGGCTGAAACTCCCTGGCTGAACGGGTACTCATTGCTTTTAACAAACCAATACAGCCAGATTCACTTACCTATCTTTGTTTCTTAAGCCAAAACAATGTGTGCTTATTGCCATAAGCTTGTTATGTATCACATCTCCACCACTTAGTATGAATTCCTAGGATCTGGAGGTGAGAATGGGGTTGGGGTTCTAGGGTGAGTGCATTTTATGCTCCATCTCACCCTTGCTTTTGTTTCTAGATGTGAGTGCATTTTATGCTCCATCTCACATTAGTCACGATTCTTTATTTTTTTTTTTTGTACAAAAATCATAGGGTTTCGCCGCCTGATCCATGAATTCATTGATCGTGGTCTCAATATGCCTAACACAACAAGTTCTAGAATAATCAACTCATGTTTGACAGAAAATTATGTGAAAATCAATTATGCATCTTGCCTATTGATCGATTAAAATCATGAGGTACCATATTCAGCCAAGAAAGATTCAGTTAGTCATGCTTGCATCCTATCTTATCTATTCAGCCTAAGCACATGATTCTTGATAAGTTGAAATCATTCAAGGATAAGCTTCCAGGGAGCAGAAATTTCAAGAAGGTAAGGTATCCCAAATTTCCATCAGATTTTCCTAATCCTCCCCCCCCCACACTTAAGTTATACATTGTCCCCAATGTATGTGATTATGCATAAAGTAGAAGGATTTGGGGGTACTTCCCTGTTCGCTTTTTGAGGTTCCTGCTAAACACAAAAATCAAAACCAAACAAAATAACAAAATTAACTAAACATAATGGGTTGCCTTCCAGAAGCGCAATTGTTTAACATCGTTATGCTCGACGTCCTCCTTTTGCTCCTTTAATCCAATGAATACCGTGGAATGTCCAACGAGATGTCTACCGTAGAGGGGACATTTGCATCCTCGTAGAACAACTTCAATCGATGTCCATTCACCTTGAAGATCTTACCTGTGTCGAGACTTTTGATCTCTACTGCACCATAGGGAAAAACATTAGTCACAGTAAACAGACCCATCCACCTGGAACGCAGCTTACCTAGCATGAGTTGAAGTCGAGAATTATATAATAAGACCTTTTGTCCAATTTTAAATTGTTTTCTTAAGAGTGCATTGTCATGAAACGATTTGGTCTTTTCTTTGTAGATTCTTGAATTCTCGTATGCCTCTAACCTCAACTCTTCCAGCTCTTGCAATTGAAGCTTCCTTTCCTTCCCTGCTTCTTCCATATTCATGTTGCATTGCTTGATTGCCCAATAGGCCCTATGTTCAATTTCCACCGACAAGTGGCAAGATTTGCCAAAAATTAACCTGTAAGGGAACATACCTATTGGGGTCTTGTAAGCTGTCCGATATGCCTAGAGAGCATCATCTAGATGTAGGTTCCAATCCTTCCTTCCTGGATTCACCGTCTTTTCCAAGATGGACTTTACTTCTCTATTGGAAATTTCAGCTTGCCCGTTAGTCTGGGGATGATAAGCAGTGGCAATTCGGTGATGCACCCCATATCTTCTCAACAAGGCTTCAACTGTTCTATTGCAAAAATGGGTCCCTTGATCGCTTATGATGGCTCGAGGAATGCCAAACCTACTGAAGATGTTAGACTTTATAAACCCTACAACACATTTAGAATCATCAGTTTTGGTGGCTTTGGCTTCCACCCATTTTGAGACATAATCGACTGCCAAAAGTATGTAAGAAAAACCACAAGAGGGGGGAAAGGGTCCCATGAAATCAATGCCCCAAACATCAAATATTTCACATATAAGAATGGGGGTTTGGGGCATCTCATTCCTACGAGATAGTGTACTTGTTTGTTGACATCTTTCACAGTTTTTACAAAACAAGTAGGCATCTCTAAATAGGGTGCCCCAATACAGCCCACTATCCAAGACTTTTCGAGCAGTCCTCTTTGGCCCAAAATGGCCCCCACAAGCATAATTATGACAAAACCTTAGAATTGGCATCTGCTCCTCCTCCTCAGGGACACATCTCCTAATCATTTGGTCAGAACAAAATTTCCATAGGTAGGGTTCGTCCCATACATAATATTTCGCCTCATACCTGATTTTATTCTTTATGGATCTGCTAAGGTCATTAGGCAAAATTCCAGTGACCAAGTAATTCACAATGTCAGCATACCATGGAGTCATACCTCTCATGTGGAACAACTGCTCATCAGGAAACAACTCACAAATGGGAGAGGAGTCCTCGTCTTTCACCAACCTACTTAGGTGATCAGCCACCGAATTTTCAGCTCCCCTTCGATCCTTGATTTCTAGATCAAACTCTTGGAGCAAGAGTATCCACCTTATCAGCCTCGGTTTCGACTCCTTCTTTGCTAGTAGGTATCTGAAATCTGCATGATCAGAAAAAACAATCACTTTAGAGCCAAGAAAATATGATCTAAATTTGTCTAAACCAAACACAATAGCTAATAGCTCTTTTTCAGTGGTTGTGTAATTGCTATGTGCAGCATTCAACGTTTTGGAAGCATAGTGAATGACATGGCTCTTCCCATTTATTCGCTGCCCTAGAACAGCCCCTACTGCATAATTGCTTGCATCAGTCATGATCTCAAAGGGCAAGTTCCAATCGGGTGGTTGAATGATGGGTGCAATGGTTAATAAATTTTTAAGCTTGTTAAATGCTTCCTTGCACTCATCATCAAAATCGAAAGGCACATCTTTTTGCAGCAAACTGGACAATGGCAGGGCAATTTTTGAAAAATCTTTAATGAACCTGCGATAGAAACCTGCATGTCCAAGAAAGGATCAAACCTCCCTAACATTCGTAGGGTAGGGTAAGCTCACAATCAAATCAATTTTTGCCTTGTCAACCTCTATTCCTCTAGCTGAAATTACATGTCCCAACACAATACCTTCCTTCACCATAAAATGACATTTTTCATAGTTTAAGACAAGATTTGTTTCCACACACCTATTCAGAATTTTACTTAAACTATTTAAGCAGTCATCAAACAAATCACCATAAACAGTAAAATCATCCATGAACACTTCAATGCATTTTTCAATAAAATCAGAAAATATGCTCATCATGCATCTTTGAAAAGTGCCCGGAGCGTTACACAAACCAAAGGGCATTTGTCTATAGGCAAAGGTGTCGAATGGACAAGTGAATGTCGTTTTCTCTTGGTCCTCCTGCGTAATAACAATCTGATAATATCCTAAGAACCCATCGAGAAAATAGAAGAAAGCCTTACCTGCCAGACTCTCTAGCATCTGATCAATGAAGGGTAGGGAAAAATGGTCCTTTCGAGTGGCCAAGTTGAGTTTTCAAAAATCTATTACCATTCGCCAGCCACTTTGTACCCTCATGGGAACTAGTTCATTATTTTGATTTTTTACTATAATAATCCCAGTTTTCTTAGGTACAATATGAATAGGACTTACCCATTTGCTATCTGAAATAGGATAAATTATCCCTTCATCTAACAGTTTAAGCACTTCTTTCATTACTACCTCTTTCATTATCGGGTTGAGTTTTCTTTGTGGTTCTCTAACCGGTTTGGCATCATCTTCCAAAAGGATCCTATGCATGCAAATCGAGAGGCTGACCCCTTTTACGTCGGCTAGGGTCCAGCCAATCGCCTCCTTATGGTCTTTTAGGACTTTAATGAGCCTTTCTTCTTGCTCCTCAGTCAACCCTTTTGCAATGATCATGGGCAGTGTCTCTTTTTCACCCAAGTAGGCATATTTTAGGTGATCAGGTAGGGACTTTAGTTCCAGCTCCGGAGCCTGCAAAACAGAGGGCAATAGCCTTGTCCTGTTCAGGTTTCAGAGTATCATAGGATGCATCGATCTCCTCCTCCCTGTCCGATTGTGCCTTATATTCCAGCTCATCGTCCATGTCCTCCTCCCCAAAGACTTCCTGCACAATCGAATCGATAGTATCAATAGAGCAGATCGAATGACACTCACTAGGATATTTCATTGCATCAAAAATATTAAATTTTACAATCTCTCTGTCAAACTCGACGGAGAGGGTACCCTTGTCCACATCTATTTTGGTCTTGGCCGTTTTCATGAATGGCCGACCTAATAGAAGTGGGGCTGAACTCGTGGCTGTGTCTTCTTCCATCTTCAGGATGTAAAAATCAGCTGGAAAGATCAAATCGTTAACCTGCACTAATACATCCTCAACAATCCCTTCTGGGTATGCATTAGAACAATCAGCCAATTGAATAACAACTCTAGTCTCTTTTAAAGGACCTAGCCTCAATGCACAGTAAATCGAGTATGGCATGACATTAATAGATGCACCTAAGTCCAGCATGGCACGCTCGATTCATTTATTGCCAATCACACAGGGTAGGGTAAACATACCTGGATCAGCACGCTTTTCTGGCAGGGTCCTCTTGATCACGACTGAAACGTTCTCTCCCACTCTTACCTTTTCATCAATTCGCAGCCTCCTCTTGTTAGTGCATAACTCTTTCAAAAATTTTGCATATTTAAGGATTTGTTTTATTGCATCTAGCAAGGGAATGTTGATCTCCACCTTCCTGAAGGTTTCTAACACTTCTTGTTCATATTCCTCTTTCTTTGAACTTGCCAACCTGTTGGAAAAGGTGGTACAACATTAGTAACCTTAGGGAGAGGGGGGTCCGATTTTACCTCAATGGGGTTGTTGTTTGACCTTTGTCCTTCCTCTTCCTTGGCTGCCTTCGATGGTGAACTTGGTTGGGACTGCAACTCTCTTCCACTCCTCAACACCACCGCACTTGCATTCTCTTTCGGATTAACTACCGTTTGTGAGGGTAGTTTCCCGAAGTTCTGCGCCTCCAACTTGCTGATGGAAGTGGCAAGTTGGCTAATTTGGTTCCCCAAATTCTGAATGATGGCTCTCGTTTCCTGCTGAAATTGCTGAGTATTAGTAGCGAGAGCTAACTATATCATCCAAAGACATACCTGAATTCGGGGGTTGGCCTTGCGCTGTGATGGGTGTTGAAAACTGGGGCCGTCGACTGAAAAATTGGGGCTGATATTTCTGTTGTCCTCCTTGGGTCCTGTAGCTTAAGTTTGGATGATCTCACCACCCCGGATTGTAATGATTGGAATAAGGATCATACTTTCATTGGGGCTGGCCCGAGAATCCGCCCACGGCATTGACTTGCTGCATCGGGCCATCTTGTAGTGATGGACACATGTCCGTAGGATGTCCAGGGATCGAACAGATACCACACACCCTAGCAATTTGTAATTGTCCTGCTGCGAGCTGCTTAACCAAAGCAGTTAAATCAGAAATCTGGTTTTCTAAATTTGCATGGCTTACCTCGTTAACCCTTCTAATGGTACCTTCTGTCCTTGTACCGAATTGCTGAGAATTTTCGGCCATATTGGAGATTAATTCCCTAGCCGCTTCAGGTGTCTTGTTCACTAGAGCTCCTCCACTAGTTGCATCGACCATACTTCTATCCATGGGCTGAAGCCCTTCATAGAAGTATTGGATTAACAATTGTTCAGGAATTTGGTGGTGGGGACAACTAGCAACAAGTTGCTTAAACCTTTTCCAATATTCATATAATGTCTCCTCACCAAACTGCCGAACTCCACATATTTCTTTTCTTATATTTGCAGCCCGGGATGCAGGAAAATATTTATCTAAAAATATCATATTCATTTCATCCCATGTGCGTATTGAACCGGGAGGGAGAATATACAACCAATCCTTTAAATTATCTCTTAAAGTAAATGGAAAGGCTATGAGTTTTACCTGGTCCTCGGTCACACCGTGGGGTTTCATGCTTGAACAGACGACATGAAATTCCTTTAGATGTTTCTGAGGGTCCTCACCTGGGAAACCATGAAATAGAGGCAATAATTGAATCAAACCAGATTTGAGTTCAAAGGCTACCTCAAGAGTGGGGTACGTGATGCATAAGGGCTGTTGGTTCATAATCGGTGCAGCCAACTCCCTTAATATCCTCTCTCTGTCAGTCATTCTTTCTACTTCTTCGAAGATGGGAAAATCACAAGTGGGTAGATTGAAATCTGAGTTCACCCTTTTAGGTGAACGATCCTTCCTTTGCTTCGCCTCCTTCCTTAAACAACGGGTGGTCCTCTCAATTTTGGAGTTGTACTGAAGTTCACCTCGTTGAGAAGCACGAGTCATAAACAAGAAGGTAATAGCTAAGAAATTAACGTTGCTCCCCAGCAACAGCGCCAAAATTTTGACGGGTTTGTCGAAGCCCTCAAAATTAATACTAGTCCCACAATAAAAAATTTGCAGAAAAAGTGGTTCTAGGTCGAATCCCACAGGGAGCAAATCATTAATCTCTTAGCCTAATAGATAATGTAATTGAGTGAGAGAACTTAAATACTAAAATTAAAAGAAAAGAAAATAAATTGCAACTTAAACAAGAGAAAATCAGTCTTACCGAATTCTGGTTCAAGGGTTCGGGTTGAATCAATTGGCCATCGATCCTAGGTACATTTCAGCATTATTGCTATTCAAGCATTTAACCTTAGATTTATTAGGATAGCCATAATAAACCTTGTGTTTTCCTAATTCAGTTGACCAAACCCAGCATTCGATCAACACTTATCACCACTTAACTGGGTACGATAGCGTCCATATTAAACAGTGATAGCATTAAGATTTGTGAAAACAGTTAAACCAAAATAATAATTTTTGAGATAGCTGCAATTACTGAATCTTGTTCCATCGATTCCTTTAGGTTGAATCATGTTAAAACATTGGTCAATGGCTGTCACGAACAATTGACCCAAAAAGATATCAACCTAATTGCTACTTGTACCATTATTCGTGACAATTACGGATCACCGAAATCATGGATAGCAGTTGGAAAATCAACATTAATTCAGTTTGTCAAACTAATTAACATCAACATCCAATAAAGGTATGCACAAGAATCAATGAATATTTGAATTAAAAAGCAAGAAAATAAATTAACTACAGAACCTCACAATGACACAATCGAACCTCCCCCCTTGAACCAGAAAAGAAGCTTAGCTGCTCATGATCTGCGAAATCTCCATGCTTTTCTTCTCCATAGCCGAACTGCCTTCTTGAGCTTCTTGGTCTTCTTGATGATCTCTTGGGTCTGAGAGTGAGTGATGCTAGAGCTGGTTCGCCCCCTCTTTATATAGCCAAAGGAGAGGGTTGTTTTCCAACTCCTTCTAGGAGATCATCTTATCTTTAGGGAGTCTCGATCTTCTTTGAACTAATCCTATCCTATCTCTTATCTAATCCCCAACCTTCTTATCCCTATAGGATTACATTCAAAGTTTAGATCTAATAAGACTCTCTCCCTCTTGGGAGATTACATTCGAATTAGGACTCTAGACTCTTGCATCCGAGTTGAGCTTCTTTGCTACTTGGGCTGTTTCCAGGTTCTTCTGCGAGTTGGGCTTCAGCTGTTAAATGGGCCTGCCTACGAACTTATGCCGACTTCGGGCCCGGTTTTGTACCCGATGCGGACCGAATCAATCAAAACCCAAAACATAAACGTTGTGGGTCTTTCTTTCTTCTTTCTAATGCTTCTTGAATTGCCCAATTCGGAGTCCGAAAATGGGAGTTAGGCCCAGATCACTGACTGTCGCCGAAATTGTGCAAAATCACCCGAATTGGCCTGTTTCCTTCCAATTGCTTTCTTTATTGCCCTAAATCGTAATACAAGAGTAATGAGTGCATTTAAGTGCTAAAGTAGTGTAAAAGGATAAAATTAAGGGGACAAAATAAGGTTCTTCTAAATCTCATCAGTAACCCACAGAGCCTTTTGGGTAGCCTACAAATAGGCAAACGGTTGGTCTTGGATTCCAACTTGTATGCACTCGTTCTTTTAACGTGTGCTGGAAAACCCAAAATCTTCAAGTGTCTGACACTTGGTTTCTTTCCGGTCCAAAGTTCATATGGAGTGTTCGGAACCGATTTGGTTGGAACCCGATTCAGCACGTAAATCGTAGTCTCTAATGCATAACCCTAAAAGGATGTGGGTAACTCTGAGTGTATGAGAAGTGACCGGACCATATCCAATAAGGTCTTATTCCTCCTCTCTGAAACACCGTTAAGTTGTGGTGTAGCAAGAGGAGCTAACTGTGATACTATCTCATTGTCCTTTAAGTAGTCCCTGAATTCGTCAGAGAGATACTCGCCACCTCGATCTGATCGAAGGGCTTTAATTTCTCTCCCTAACTATTTCTCGACCTCTTGTCTGAACTCTTTGAACTTTTAAAAGGATTCAGACTTGTATCTCATTAGGTACACATAGCCATATCGTGAAAAATCATCGGTGAAGGTGACAAAGTACACGTGTTGATTCCGTGTCCTAACACTCAGGGGACCACATACATCAGTATGTATAAGGTCAAGTGTGCCTGTACATCTTTCAGGCAAGGATCACAAGTGGGAAGATCTTCTACAGTTAGAAAATCAAAAGGACCATCCTTTACCAATCTTGTGATTCGGTCAACACTGATGTGGCTAACTCGGTAATGCCACAGGTACGTGGGATTAACTGTATCATGGGCTCTCTTCTTGGGGATTTCAGCCGACGTAGTTTCGGTTATGTTAGTTTCTTGAGAAGGATGTAGAACATAGAGATTGTTCTCCAGTTCCCCATATGCGATGAATCTGTTATTTCTTTTAATAGTAATCGTATTACTAAAGAAGACAGAATAACCATTTGCACACAGTTTTGAGACAGAAATTAATTTCTCCTTAAATTTTGTACATAAAGACAATCTTTCAATACAATTGTTCCTTCTCTAAAAAGTAACTCCACGGTTCCTATGGTCGCGGCTTCAATAGTTGCAGTAGTCCCCAAGTAGAGTGTGACTTCTCCTTCACTCAGCCTTCTGCTTACCTTGAACCCCTGCAATGAGTTACACGCATGAGTTGAAGCCCCAGAGTCAATACACCAGGACGCAGAAGCTACCAATAGATTGGTTTCTATAACACAAGTTTCGAAATTACCTTTCTTGGATTCCAGGTAGGCAGGAGAGTTCCTTTTCCAGTGGCCGGTCTTCTTGCAAAAATGGCAGGCATCTGATGCCTTGTCCTTCCTTTGTTTCTTGGGTTTGGCAGCCTTCTTCTGGGGCTTTCTCTTTGCCTTCCTTTTCTTGCCCAATTTGCTAATTTCAACAAGCATGGCAATGGATTCGTCCTTTTTAATCAATTTTTCGGCCCTCTGCAACATATTGTTAAGTTCCTGCAAACTGACGTTTAGCTTGTTCATGTTGTAGTTCATGATGAATGGATTAAAGGATGGAGGCAGAGAGTCGTGAATAGCATCGATCTATGTTACCAGATCCAGCCCGGATCCAAGAGCCTCCAGTTCATTGATATAACCCATCATCCGGAGACAATGGTCGTGAACTTGTTGGCCCTTGGACATCTGCGCGGTCATGAACTGTTTCAAGACCTTTTGCCGAGTAGAACGATTCTGCTCTTCGTACATTGTCTTGAGACTGTCCAATACGTCCTTGGCAAGTTCGATTTGATCGAACTACCTCTGTATTGAGTTGTCCAAGGAGACAATGATATAGTAGCGGGCAAGGGAGTTTTTCTCCTCCCATTTTTGGTATTCTCTTCTCCGGGCCTCAGAAGCCCTATCTCCCGGATGATCCGGGGTAGGATTCTTGGCTACCTTATCCAACTTTTCAGAAGTTAAGACCAACATAAGGTTCTTGTACCAGTCGACATAGTTTGGGCCTATCAACTTGTTGTCATCAAGCAGCTTTGCAAATTGTCCATTTGCCATTTTCTGATAAAAGAGCAAACATCAGTCCACAACCTAATTTGATTCATGTTCATTACATAGATATGGATTTTAATCTACGTTCCATTTCCATTTTCTCATCTCTGAGATTTCCCTCCTTTCTCAGTGACGGAGACCACGGGTTATCTCTGGAAATGTGGGAAATCACATAGGGAGCATGGAGCCAACTGTTTCAACTGCAAAACCCCACCACCTTTCTGTGAAGGATCATATCCACTCATCATATGAGTTTTCCCTTTGGCCTCTGTCAGACAAAGCTCAGAGCTGTTTTCAAATAAACCTTTTTGTCCAGTGAGTGCTTACCCATCATGTTCATGAACGCCAAAGTACCATGAGAGAGTTTCCATTTTCTAGTGAAGCCCCTCCCACATCGGTCTATGACACCCCTATCATCTTATGAAACATTCAGACAAGCCCAACAGCAAATGGATAGCCCATTTTCTGGTGCGTTTCCTCATTACTGAAGGACCCATCCTCATGCTAATGATGGAAGGCCTTTAGAGAGCTTATCATATGAATCTCCCTATCACATGTACTCATATTAACTGGAGGGAACAATCAATTACGCCCTAGTTCGATCTAGGTCAAACCCAAGTGGCTCCCACTAACTTTCATAAAGTCAGATTTTAGTGGGCCCAAATCGGCTAGGGTCCCACACGTAACCTCTCCATGAGGTGTGGGGCCCACCACTGAGGGAGGTCATCCAATGACCAAAAGGGACACCATGGCAATGATGTGCATTCAGCCATGGTGTGTGCAAGAGCCACTATCGATTGAGCATGGGTGATGAGAATAAAATTTTTCATATTTTTATCCCTCAATATTCAGTATTTTACACTTAATTGATACCTAATTAGACTCATTACTCTTGTATTTCGATTCAGGGCAAGCAAGAAGGCGATTGGAAGAAAATAAGGCTAATCGGATGATTTTGCACAGTTTCGGCACCGATCAGTGATCTGGGCATAACTTTCAATTCCAGACTCCGATTTGGATAATTCAAGAAGCACTGAAAATATAAGAAAAAAACCCACAACTTTTATGTTTTGGGTTTTGGCAGAATCGGTCTGCATCAAAAACGAATTCGGGCCCAAAGTCGGAGCAATTTCGTAGCAAGGCCCATTTCACAAGCTGAAGCCCATTTCGCAGAAGAGTCTTGAAGCAAGCCCGAATTATTAAAGAAGCACAGTTCGAATTCAAGTTCCAAGAGTCCCATTAGAATAGAAATTGAATGTAATCTCAATAAAAGAGTTTTATCAGGTTTAAATTCTCAAATTGTAATCCTAGAAAGATAAGAGATAAGAGTTAGGTAGGATAAGTTCAATTTAGACTAGGACTTTCCAGTTTGAGGATAATCTCATTAAGGGTGTTGGAGAGCAGCCCTCTCCCCAAATCTATATAAAGGGGGGGCAGACCAGCACCCAAGGCATGAATTCCTCCAAGAGAGCTTCAGTCTTCAAAGAGAGAAATCAGTAACCAAGGAGGAAGAAGCAAGAGTTCGCCCCCCTTTCTCATCTGGAAGTTGCGATTTCATCATGAAGTGTCTATAAGTTTTTATTTCTGGTTGAAGGGTTAGGAAAGCCTTGATTCTGTAAGCATTGTGAGATCTAATTGATTTTTATTTCAGTTCATTGTTTATGGGTATTTATATGTTTTCTGCGAATTAACTGTGAAAATTATTTTTGTTGATTAAGCAAGAAGGGCCCCTTGCTCATTCAATGGAAATAATCTATGGCCGATTAAACCTCCAATTTCGTATATGATTGGTAGGTTCGATCATGGTGGCAACTAACACAAATTGATTGCAAAAAAGTTTTCGATCTATGTTAGGAAAATATATGATCTGGTTTAAATGGTCCAAGCTTGTGAGATCGCTAACCAGAATTGGGTCTCTCCCCTCTTAATGCTATTAATAGGTTAAATCCTAAGAGGTTGTTTAGGACTGCCTATTAATAAGGGAAGCAATCAAAGAGCTTATTTTGGTTGTCGAATAAAAGAGTAGAGGCTGGCTGTTAGAGCTTGTTAATAGTTATAACCAATTTATTCATAAACATATGAATCTATCTTTGCATCAAGGATCAATGCTACGAATCAAAGCTGAACTTGTCCCTTCAACCGGAAGTTTTCTCCCATCGATTTGATCTTTTGTTTTCTGTTATTTTCTTCTATTTATTTGTTTTCCGTAGTTTTACAGACCCCCCTTAATCCATCTACTTGGAAATAAATCCACCCAATACCTGTGGAGAATGACCTTGCTCATCACTATCAGCAAATTATTAACCCAGAGCAAGACTATTTATCTTTGGTTGGGTTCGGCACCCACCAATGGGCCAAGTACTTATGGCACATGTACATAGCACATAACACATCCATACATCACATGCAAGGATAAATTGATCCAATCAATTCAATATCTGTAAAGCTCATTTGAAGCCGATTTTAAATCCATATTATTAACCATTAATATTATCTAGGTATATGGGCCGAATTAGGGTTAATGGGTTCGGCCCATATAGCTTTATCCGTAGAGTGGGCTTTTACCAGTTTTAACCATTTAAAATTGGGCCTTTACAGGTTGGGCCGAAATAACCATTTAATTAAATATCAATCCTCAGGCCCATTAGTGGGAAAATTAGGGCTGACTTTAAGCCTAGATCGAACACTAGATTTGGTCCAAACAATTTGAACCAATCTTGGTTCAAATGGGTCTAAGGTTTGATCTTCAATTAAATCTTTAATTCAAGAAAATAATCTGAAATTAAATTCTGATAAAAGAACAATCAAGAATCAATCTATCAGGGTTGTTTGCACAATCCTTCCTGCAAAACAGAGTTTAGATCACAGGTTGCAGATTCACAAACTGCAAATCGCAGATAGCGATTCTCCCATATGCGAAATCTCCTCCTCTACGAGTTCTCCTTTTTTGCGCGCCATCTTCGATCCAAAATAAAATAATTAGAAATCCTAATTTCTATTAATAATTACATCAGATCAAATACCTATACATTTAGTCTAAAAAATAAAAAGAAAATATTTTACAGACCAAATGTAATAAAGTAATCCATAAACTGCAAAATCGCAGGTTCCCTGCACAAATCAAGAATTCGTTCTCCTCTTGTACGAACAGCCCATAAATCAAGAAAATTATAAAGAACAATTCTAAATAATTATCAGATTTATATAAAAATTAAGTTCAGATTATTCGGCCATAATTTTGGGAACAAATTTCTCAAAACCCATATCTGCGCAAATTGGGTAGAACGCCTTCTCCCCATTTGCGCAGGTTCAGATCTGAAACAAATTGGTTCAAGATTTGAACCATGGCTCTGATACCACTGAAGGGACGAGAGATCCATCCTATGGACACCCAATTCTTGCGGAATAAAGGGGCAAATTTCAAACATTTTTCTCTCCCTTCAACTGGGAATCGCAATCCCTATTTAGAAAATCATATTTTCAAGGATTAATCTTGAACCATAAACTGAACCAGATCTTAACCAAAAGGAGTAGGAGAGGGTTATACCTGATACGGAGAAACAATATCTCCCAACGAAGGTGTTCACGCCCAAGGAAGGATCCAAAGACTGCTCCCATTGAAGATGGCGTAGTGCAGGATGGAGCAGAATCAGTAGTATTCTTCTCCAAGAATTCTGTCATTTGCAAGAAACAGCAGGATGGCACGTGAGCACAGTTTCCTATCAATTTTTTCTCAAAAAACTGATGTCAAGATCGAATCTTGACTTCTCCCACAACTGGAGATCGAACTGGATGTCTGGCGGCTGCAGGAAGGAAGCGGCAAAAACATCATTGCAGGGATTTCAGAAATCTTTCTTCTATAATTTCAGCTTTGAAGATGATCTGATTATGTGATTCTTCTAAAGGCCGCCGCCCCCCTCCTTCTTTTGTAAACCAAAAGGATCAGCTCCTAATCCAATTAGGAGTTGCTAACCCAAATCATATTTGGATCAGACATCCCCTTAGGTGATAAGGATAAACCCTTATCTTTTCTGCAGATTAAATTAGCCTTCTCATAATCTCATTAGGAGGTTTCTAAATCTGAATCATATTCAGATCTGGATTCTCTGAGTGGATAGGGTTAAGACTCTATCCTATCTACTGATCCATCTCAGAATTCGCCCATATTTAACTTATTAAATAAGTGCAGTTCAAAATGGGCTCTAGACCCATTAAGCTTATTCGCTCACTTAACCTTCCTAACTGTTGCCCAGTTAGGCTTCCTTGTATGGCGAGGGACCCAAGCATTGATCTACACATCAGCCACATGGGTTCGGCCCAGGCTTTGTTACAAGGCCTGGCCAAATACACTGTTATGGATAGTGCACCCCCTAAAACCCATTAAATGGGCTCTATGGGCCCAACACTTACCCTAAGTGGTCCCTGGGCCAAGCCACCTTGTAACACCCAGGGACTGTGGGCAGATGCAAGATTAGCTCATCAAGTATTATCCTCAATGGTCTTACACTTAACCTCTCAGCCCATAATGATCAAACACTGCCCGACAAGAGAGGACCTCTCCCTCGGCTGCAAGGAACAGTGTTGCACTCTCTACTTATATGGATCCCAGGAATTAAAACACTTTTGCAAACATTTTAGAAACCATAATATATATACTTTTATATCTCATATAAAATATATTTTGCAAACCAAATCTCAACGATTGAAATCGGCTGCCGGCAGTCTTGGTTTCCATCAGTGAGAGTGCATCCCCGATCATTACCTTTGTCCAACAAAGGGGCTGATTCTGTCACTATGATCACCCACTCAGATGAATTCTCAGACTGTCCCAACATACCCAGGTTTTGACCCCCGCTAAGGATCTCACTGATTGGTACATCAAAGACAGCCCAATCCGACACCTAGTGCAGTATCATAATCGAGTCTAGGGGTCGGGTGTAACTTTCCAGTTTTGCCCATTAATCTCCAAGGTCCAAGGCAATACTGGAAATCTGGTCCAGTTCAAAGATTAAATTGATCCTAGACTCTATGTGCCTAGGGTCTCACCCTGGCAGCTGAGACAGGCCACCCCAACCGACTTGGTGGGACAATAGTGTCAGCTTTATCGAGATAGGTCTCCCTAGACCGACCCACTAGCTGTGAACATTCTAAACTAACACGAGTCGCATTAATTGTCCAGTTTAAGGGTATTACATAGAAACATACCAAGGGAACATGAATCAAATATGCACTTTTATTCATTTACAATAAACTCATAAAGTACATCATTCTGATTGAAGCTAAGGACATACAAAACTGTCCAACAACTTGAAATGCCAAACCAAACAACAGAAAATATTTAAAGTGACGTTTTTCAATCATGCTTTGAAACACCCCATCTAAACGAAACACATACTTAAAATATCAAGCCCTATGGTGAAAACTACCCTACAATTAACTAAAAAAAGAAAAGGAGTGTAATATGATGTGGTACCAAATAGGCTTTGACCAATCAAATCTCCTCACACAAGTGATACTACCCCAAGTATCGGGTACCTAAAAAAACAGAAAGAAAACTGTATGTATGATGCTAGAACCTAATGGACATGATAAGGGAAAGGCTTTTGACCAATCAATCCTTACCTCCCCCATGAATAATAAATACAAGTACAGAAGATGTTCCTGATATGTGGCCAGGACATGCTATGAGATCGTTGTGAGGAGAACTCTATGAGGAGCAGATCCAGACTCCCCCCATCCCCCCCAAGATGAATTTGATGGAAATAAGGAATGGCAACAGGGCAGGTTCAGGACAAGGATCATATTCCCCGATTCCTGTCGGGGGTAAAAGTTGTCCTTCATCCCCAATCTTTGACAGGAACGGGTTCCCAATGGGGACCCAAATCCCCAAAATGTTTTAATTAATAGTTTTATTTTGAAAAATAAAATTACTTAAAATAAACAAAAATTTTAAAATATAAATAATATTTTAAGTATATTTTGATATATATAAACAATATTTTGAATAATTTAAATAATAATTTAACAATATGTTCCTTGCATATGACAAATTTTGTGAGGGTGATAGTATATAATATATTTCCATTTTTTTGCATTTTTTATATTTCTACATCTATAAAAAACATTCTTATTTATCAAATTTATTATGATTCATTAATATAAAGATATGTCCAAATAAAATTCTTGCAAAGGTAACGATAATTAATAAAATTATTATTATTCTTATTTATTATTGTTCATTAATAAAATTAATAGAATTAACAATTTTTATTGGTTACCTTTGTCAGAATTTTATTTCAATTATCATTACCTTTGCAAGAATTAACTTCTATATGATAAATCCAACTTCAACCTCTTCAACCGCTAAAAACCTTACAATGAACTGTTATAAAAAATATTACTTACTTTTGCAAATATCTTTCCATTCAATGATGTGGGCTTTAAGGTAACCAAAGTGAAAAATTAACCCACCATATGGTGGAAATAAAGAAGAGAAAACCATCTGCTACCCTAATGATAAAGAATTGAACCAATGAAAATAGGTTAAAAATATTTAAAAAAAAATAAGAAAATAGTTTAAAGATTAAATTTTCATCCATAATGTAGCCTAACATTGGCTATTGAGAACGTAAGATGTACTTTCAGTTTTTTTTTAATTTAAATAAATGAAAGGATAAATTGCTAAAACTTCCCGTAAAATTTTTTATTATTGTTGAACCCCCCTAAAGTATGGTAAATGCAATCACCTCTCATGAACTTTCTAACATAGTTGCAAGTAAACCCTCTATTATAATATTTTAATTGAAGATATGAGAGATTCATCATATGGATGGCCGAACCTTGCAGGTAGGTTGGGCGAAATTTCAAAAATTTCTCTCTCCTATGTGGCAATCACATTCCCTATTTTAGAAAACTGCATTTTCAAAGATCAATCTTGAACCCTAAACCAAACCAGATCTAAAACCAAAAGGTAGGAGAGGGATATACCTGATACAGAGTAGTAGTAACTCCCAATGAAGGTGTTCACGCCCAAGGAAATCACCAAAGACTGCTCCCACTAAAGATGACACAGTGTAGGGTGGAGCAGAATCAGTAGGGTGGTTCTTAAGCAAGAACCTGATTCTTCACCAAGAATCTGATGGAGGGCGAGTGACCACTATTTCAGATCAGTTTTTCTCCCAAAAACTAATATCAAGAACCTTTCTTGATCGCTCCTAAAGGTAGAGATCGAACTCGCAATGGCGGCAACAACAGGAGAAGGCAAGAGCAGAATATGGCATCAGTCCAACTACAGCTGTCTTCTCTCTTGAATCAATAATCTTGAAGGATGATCTAGGGTTCGCCCTTCTCCTCTATTTATAGCCTTAAAGAAAAGTTCTCCTAATCCCATTAGGAGTTCCCTAATCCAAATCTTGTATTTCGATCCTTAAGATATAAGGATAATCCATTATCTTATCTACAGATAAAGATCAGCCCTCCTAAACTGATTAGGAGTTTCCTAATCCAAATCTCTAATTGGATCTAGACTCTCTTACTGGATAGGGACAATCCGCTATCCTATCTTCTGATCTAAATCCCAGAACCGCCCCTCTTTAATTAATCATATTAAACTAGTTCGAATTGGGCTTTAGGCCCATTAAGTTCATGTTCTCACTTATCCTCCAAACTGCTGCCCAGTTGGGTATCCTTGTATGGCATGGGACCCAAACATTGATCCACATCAGCCACATGGGTTCAGCCCAGTCTCTGTTACAAGGCCTGGCCAAATTCACTGTAGGAGACAGTGAACCCCTGAGTCCATCACCATGGGCTCTTAATGGGCCCAACATTTACACTAAATGGTCATTGGGTCAAACCACCTTATAAAAACCCAAGGACTGTGGGCAGATTCAAGATTAGCCCATCAAGTATTACCCTCAATGGTCTTACACTTAACCTCTCAGCCCATAATGATCAAACACTGCCCGACAAGAGAGGACCTCTCCCTCGGCTGCAAGGAACAGTGTTGCACTCTCTACTCACATGAATCCCAGGAATTAAAACCTTTTGCAAACATTTTTGAAACCATAATATATATATATATATATATACAAATATATTTTGCAAAACAAAATTTCAATGATTGAAATCGGCTATCAGCAGCTTTGGTTTCCATTAGAGAGAGTGCAATCCTGATCATTCACTTTGTGCAACAAAGGGGTTGATCCTACCACTATGATCTCCCACTCAGATGAATTCTCGGACTGTCCCAACATACCCAGGTTTTGACCCTCTCTTAGGATCTCACTGATTGGCATATCAAAGACAACCCAATCCAACACCTAGTGCAGTATCATAATCGAGTCTAGGGGTCAGGTGTAACATTCCTGTTTTGCCCATCAATCTCCAAAGTCCAAGGCAATACTGGAATTCTAATCCGGTTCAGGGTTTCAAGAAATCCCACACTGCATGTACCTCAGGTCTCACCCTAACAGCTGAGACAGGCCACCCCAGCCAACTTGGTGGCACATCAGTGTTTGCCTTGGCAGGATAAATCTCCCCAAATCTATCAAATGGCTGTGAAGATTCTAAACTAACACGAGTCTCATATGTGTCCAGTTTAAGGGTATTACACAAAAACACACCATAATAACATGAATCAAATATTAACTTTATTCATTTACATTAAATGTCATAATGTACATCATTCAGATTGGAGCTAAGGGCATACACTGTCTAATAGCTCCCACTTGCACTTAGGTCCAATTGGGTACAAGCCGGAGTCCCAAACTTTCCACGTGTTTCTTAAACTCTTTATGTGTCAGTGGCTTAGTCAATGGGTCTGCCACATTCTCCGCTGATGCTACCTTTTAACATCAATCTCCTGTAGGTCTAGTGTTGTCACACAACAGTGGAATGGGTGATATGCTGAATTCCAAATTTCAGAATGAACACCTTCATTCATTAGGTAGCCTTACTTATGGCAATGTGTTCGGCTTGGGTTGTGAACTATTATTCTTACTACTTAGGACCCCTGATTGTTGCTTTTTCAGCAAACAGCACATGATCCTATCGTGAAAACGTATCCAGATGTAAATTTTCTATTATCTGGATCTGACTAGAAATCGGCATCAGTATACCCCTGGATCTGTAGTGAACTACCATCAAATACTAGACAAAAATCTTTTGTCCTTCAAAGATACTTGAGTATGTTTTTCACAGTAGTCCAATGCTCCTACCCTGGGTTTGACTGGAATTTGCTTACCACACTCACTGCCTGAGCGATGTCAGGATGAGTCCACAGCATGGCATACATGATGCTCCCTACGGCTGAGGCATAGGGAACATCCTTCATGCCCTCAATCTCCTCGGGAGTCTTAGGAGACATACCCTTGGAGAGAGTGACTCCATGCCTGAAAGGAACATTTCCTTTCTTGGAGTTCTCCATGTTGTATCTCTTAACTATCTTGTCAATGTAAGCAGATTGGGGTAATCCTATTATCCTCTTCGATCTATCTCTATAGAGCCGAAGACCTAATATATAGGAGGCTTCTCCAAGATCTTTCATGGAGAATTGTTGAGAAAGACATACTTTCACCATAGTCAACATTCCTACATCATTCTCAATGAGTAGAATGTCATCTAGATACAGAACCAGGAACGTAACCTTATCCCTACTGGATTTCCTATAAACATAGCGCTCATCCGAATTTTGCTCAAAGTCAAACCTTTTGATGGTAGAGTCAAACCGGATGTTCCAACTCCTAGAAGCTTGCTTAAGTCCATATATGGATCGATTTAATTTACATACCATGTGTTCCTGACCCACAGCTATGAAACCGTGCGCCTCCTGCATAAATATCTTTACTAAGATCTCCATTCAGGAACGCAGTTTTGACATCCATTTGTCAAATCATGGTATGCTGCTACAACTAGCAGGATCCTAATGGATTTAAGCATGGCCATTGGCGAAAAGGTTTCCTCATAATCGATTCCTTCTTTCTGAGTGTACCCTTTCGCCACAAGACAATCTTTGTAGGTCTCAACCTTACCATCGGGGCCCTTCTTCCTCTTATAGATCCATTTGCAACCGATTCCTTTTACCCCAGGGGGCGGATCTACTAGAGTTCAGACTCCATTGGTCTCCATTGAGTCCATCTCAGCTCTCATGGCATCTACCCACTTCAAGGAATCTATGTCCAACATAGCTTCCATATAAATCACGGGATCCTCCTCACTAGTCGTGGCTTCCACAAAGTAACTATCCTGGTCATAGCCGAAATGAACTGGGGGCCTAGAAACCTGGGTAGATCTTTTAGGTTGGTCATTACCTGGAGCTTGTGGGACACCTCCCACTACCCCTGAGCTCTCCTCATCAAGAACAATTTCCTGACGATGATTGTTTAGGATGTAATCATATTCCAAGAAATTGGCATTTCGACTACAAAACACCTTCTGTTCTCTAGGGTCATAGAATAGGTAACCCATAGAGCCTTTGGGGTAGCCTACGAATAGGCAATGGCTGGTCTTGGATTCCAATTTATCCGCACTCATTCTTTTAACATGTGCCGAACATCTCCAAATCTTCAAGTGTCTCACACTTGGTTGGGCAAAATTTCAAAAATTTCTCTCTTCCATGTGGGAATCACATTTCCTATTTTAGAAAACTACATTTTGAAGGATCAATCTTGAACCCTAAATCAGACCAGATCTGAAACCAAAAGGTAGGAGAGGGATATACCTGATACAGAGTAGTAGTAACTCCCAATGAAGGTGTTCACACCCAAGGAGATCACCAAAGACTGCTTCCATGGAAGATGACATAGCGTAGGGTGGAGCAGAATCAGCAGGGTGGTTTTTCAGCAAAAACCTGATTTTTCACCAAGAATCTGATGGAGGGTGAGTGAGCACGACTTTAGATCAGTTTTTCTCCCAAAAACTGATATCAAGAAACTTTGTTGATCGCTCCTACAGGTGGAGAACGAACTGGCAATGGCGGCAACAACAGGAGAAGGCAAGAGCAGAAGATGGCGTCAGTCCAACGGTTGTTGTCTTCTCTCTTGAATCAGTAATCTTGAAGGATGATCTACGGTTCGCCCTTCTCCTCTATTTATAGCCTTAAAGAAAGGTTCCCCTAATCCCATTAGGAGTTCCCTAATCAAATCATGTATTTGGATCTATACTCTCTTTAAGAGATAAAGATAATCCCTTATCTTATCTACAGATAAAGATCAGCCCTTCTAATCTAATTAGGAGTTTCCTTATCCAAATCTCTATTTGGATTTGGACTCTCTGAGTGGATAGGGACAATCCCTTATCCTATCTACTGATCTAAATCCCAAAACCGCCCTTCTTTAATTAATCATATTAAACCAGTTTGAATTGGGCTTTAGGTCCATTTAGTCCATGTGCTCACTTATCCTCCAAACTGCTGCCCAGTTGGGTAACCTTGTATGGTGTGGGACCCAAACATTGATCTACACATCAGCCACAAGGGTTCAGCCCAACCTCTGTTACAAGGCCTGGCCGAATTCACTGTAGGAGACAATGAACCTCTGAGTCCATCACCATGGGCTCTTAATGGGCCCAACATTTACACTTAATGGTCATAGGGTCAAGCCACCTTATAAAAACCCAAGGACTGTGGGCAGATGCAAGATTAGCCCATCAGGTATTACCTCTCAGCCCATAATGATCAAACACTGCCCGACAAGACAGGACCTTTCCCTCAGCTGCAAGGAGCAGTGTTGCACTCTCTACTCACATGGATCCCAGGAATTAAAATCTTTTGCAAACATTTTTGAAACCATAATATAAATATGTATATCTCTATATAAATATATTTTGCAAAACAAATTTCAACGATTGAAATCTGTTGGCGGCTGCTTTTGTTTCCATCAAAGAGAGTGCATCCCTAATCATTCACTTTGTCCGACAAAAGGGTTGATCCTGTCACTATGATCTCCCACTCAGATGAATTCTTGGATTGTCCCAACATACCCAGGTTTTGACCCCCTCTAAGGATCTCACTGATTAGCATATCAAAGACAGCCCAATCCAACACCTAGTGCAGTATCATGATCGAGTCTAGAGGTCAGGTGTAACATTCCAGTTTTGCCCATCAATCTCCAAGGTCCGGGGCAATACTGGAATTCTGGTCCGATTCAGGGTTTCAAGAAAACCCACACTACATGTACCTCAGGTCTCACCCTAGCAGCTGAGACAAGCTACCCCAACTAACTTGGCGGCACATCAATGTTAGCCTTGGCAAGATAAATCTCCCCAGATCTATCCAATGACTGTGAAGATTTTAAACTAACACGAGTCTCATATGTGTCTAGTTTAAGGGTATTACACAGAAACACACCATAATAACACGAATCAAATATGTACTTTATTCATTTACATTAAATGTCATAATGTACATCATTCTGATTGGAGCTAAGGGCATACACTGTCTAATAGCTCCCACTTGCACTTAGGTCCAATCGAGTACAAGCCGGAGTCCCAGACTTTCCACATGTTTCTTAAACACTTTCTATGTCAGTGGCATAGTCAATGGGTCTGCCACATTCTCCGTTGATGCTACCTTTTAACATCAATCTCCCGTAGATCTAGTGTTGTCACACAACAGTGAAATGGGTGATATGTTGAATTCCAAATTTCAAAATGAACACCTTCATGAAAGAATGGTAGGATCCATCTAATGGACGCTAAGAAGGTTGCGGAATGGGTGGGCGAATTTCAAATATTTTCCTACCTTCTTCCAACTGGGAATCATATTCCCTAAATTTAGAATTCAATATTCAAGGATCTTACGTGAACCATAATCGAACCAGATCTGAACCAAAAGCAAAAGAGAGGAATATACCTGATCCGGAGAACAATATCTCCCAAAATTGGTGTTCATGCCCAAAGAAGAAACCAAGATCCGCTCCTGCTGAAGATGACACAGCAGTGGGTGGAACGGAACTAGCAGAGTGCATCCTACACACTGGATCCTTCGCAAGAATCCTCTGGAAACTCTGAACACCGAATCTTCTTCAGTCTTTTCTGCAAGACTGATGTCAAGAACTGGTTTCTTGACTACTTTCCTCTACAAAGATTGAATCTTGTGAGAAGCAATGGCGGCGGCGGCTAGAGGAGAACTCTAAGGACGAAGATAGCTGAATTGCTTCTCTTCTCTCTGGAGTATGAATGAGATCTAATCTCTATTCGCAAGAAGCTTTTTTTCTTTCCCTAAAAAACTTGGTTCGAAATCTGATATGTTTTTCTTGGGTTTCTCCTCTTTTCTTCTTGATTAAGAAACCGCCTAATTAGGAGTTATCCCAATCCAAATCAGTATTTGGATAGGGGATTATCTTAATCCTATATACAGATTAAGTTAGCTTACTCCTGTTCTTATCAGGAGGTTACCAGATTCAAATCTGATTTGAATTTGGTCTCCCATAGTGGATAAGGTTAAAAGGCCCTATCCTTTTGCTAACATAATCTCAGATCCACCCCATAGTGAAGGGATGAGAGATCCATCCCATGGACGCCCAAAAGATTGCGGAATAAGGGGCGAATTTCAAAAATTTTATCTCTCCCTTCAACTGGGAATCGTATTCCCTATTTAGAAAATCATATTTTCAAGGATCAATCTTGAACCATAAACTGAACCAGATCTGAACCAAAAGGAGTGGGAGAGGATTATACCTGATATGGAGAAATACTTTCTCCCAATGGAGGTGTTCACGCCCAAGGAAGGATCCAAAATCTGCTCCCACTGAAGATGGCACAGTGCAGGGTGGAGCAGAATCAGCAACGTTCTTCAAAAGAACTTGATCCTTCGTTAGGATCAACTGGACGACTTGAGTACACCTCCAACCAATCTTTTCACAAAAGATTGAAATCAAGATCCAATCTTGATTGCTCCCAAAACTGGAGATCGAACTGAAGGAATGGCAAAAGCAGGAAGGTGGCGGCAGGAGAGAATTCGCAGTATGCAGGAAATCTCTCAATCTCTCTTTCTTGAAAGAGAAGAATGCTATGGATGTTGTTGTGTAGTAGGCTGCCGCCCCCTTCCCCTTTTATAATCTCAAAAGGGATCAGCTCCTAATCAGATTAGGAGCTGCTAATCCAAATCATATTTGGGTTAGAAGTCCCTTAGTGATAAGGGATAACCCTTATCTTATCTGCAGATAAGATCAGCTGTCTCCTAATCTAATTAGGAGGTTTCCAGATCTAAATCCCATTTAGATCTTGGACTCTCTGAGTGGATAGGGTCTAAGCCCAATCCTTTCAGCTGACCCTCTTTAGAATTCGCCCCCTTTAAATGACTGATCAAATCAGCCCAGTTCGAAATGGGCTTAAGGCCCATTTAAGGTTATGTACTCAAAAGGCTTCCAAATTGCTGCCCAGTTGGGCTTCCTTGTATGGCGTGGGACCCAAGCATTGATCTACACATCAGCCACATGGGTTCGGCCCATCCTTTGTTACAAGGCCGGGCCGAATACACTGTTAATGACAGTGCACCCCCTGAAACCCGTCAAATGGGCTCTATGGGCCCAACACTTACACTAAGTGGTCCCTGAGCCAAGCCACCTTGTAACACCTAGGGACTGTGGGCAGATGCAAGATTAGCCCATCAGGTATTATCCTCAATGGTCTTACACTTAACCTCTCAGCCCATAATGATCATACACTGCCCGACAAGAGAGGACCTCTCCCTCGGCTGCAAGGAACAGTGTTGCACTCTCCACTTATATGGATCCCGGGAATTAAAACCTTCTTGCAAACAATTTAGAAACCATACATATATACTTTTATATCTTATATAAAATATATTTTGCAAAACAAATCTCAACGGTTGAAATCGGCTGCCGGCAGTCTTGGTTTCCATCAGTGAGAGTGCATCCCCGATCATTACCTTTGTCCGACAAAGGGGCTGATCCTGTCACTATGATCACCCACTCAGATGAATTCTCGGACTGTCCCAACATACCCAGGTTTTGACCCCCTCTAAGGATCTCACTGATTGGTACATCAAAGACAGCCCAATCCGACACCTAGTGTAGTATCATAATCGAGTCTAGGGGTCGGGTGTAACTTTCCAGTTTTGCCCATCAATCTCCAAGGTCCAGGGCAATACTGGAAATCTGGTCCAGTTCAAAGATTCAATTAATCCTACACTGTATGTGCCTAGGGTCTCACCCTGGCAGCTGAGACAAGCCACCCCAACCGACTTGGTGGCACTACAGTGTCAGCCTTGTCAGGATAGGTCTCCCCAGACCGACCCACTGGCTGTGAACATTCTAAACTAACACGAGTCTCATTAAGTATCCAGTTTAAGGGTATTACACAGAAACATACCAAGGGAACATGAATCAAATATGTATCTTTATTCATTTACAATAAACTCATAAAGTACATCATTCTGATTGAAGCTAAGGGCATACAAAACTGTCTAACACATAGATGGGTGATCACATCAGCCCAGCTCGAAATGGGCTTTTGGCCCATTAAGTGTTCAGTGCTTAATTTGTTTCCAATCTGCTGCCCAGTTGGGCTTCTTTGTATGGCGTGGGACCCAAGCATTGATCTACACACCAGCCACATGGGTTCGGCCCAGCCTTTATTACAAGGCCCTGTCGAATTCATTGAAAATCTCAATAAACCCCTAAGCCCATCACATGGACCCTATGGGCCCAACACTTACATTAAGTGGTCTCCGGGCCAAGCCATCTTATAAAAACCCTGGGACTGTGGGTAGGTGCAAGATTAGCCCATCAGGTACTATCCTAAATGGTCTTACACTTAACCTCTCAGCCCTTAATGATCAAGCACTGCCCGACAAGAGAGGACCTCTCCCTCGGCTGCAAGGAACAGTGTCGCACTCTCCACTCACATGGATCCCGGGAATTAAATATATATATATATATATATTAATTTTGCAAAACAAAATTCCAACGATTGAAATCAACTACCGGCAGCTTGGTTTCCATCAGAGAGAGTGCATTCCTGATCATTACCCTTTGTCTGACAAAGGGGCTGATCCTGTCACTATGATCACCCACTCAGATGAGTTCTCAGACTGTCCCAACATACCCAGGTTTTGATCCCCATCTAAGGATCTCACTGATTGGCATATCAAAGACAGCCCGATCCAACACCTAGTGAAGTGTCATAATCGAGTCTAGGGGTCAGGCATAACTTTCCAGTTTTGCCCACCTATCTCCAAGGTCCAGGGCAAAACTAGAAATCTGGTCCGGTTCAAGGATTCGAGTAATCTCATACTGCATGTGCCTTGGGTCTTACCCTGGTGGCCGAGACAGGCCATCCCAACACTTGGTGGCACACCAATATCAGCCTTGGCAGGATAAATCTCCCCAGACTTATCCAATGGCTGTGAACATTTAAAACTAACACAAGTCTCTATAAGTGTCTAGTTTTAGGGTCTTACACAGAATCATACCAAACAACATGAATCAAACATGCACTTTATTTATTTACACTAAATAACAAAAGTACATCAAATTGGATTGAAGCTAAGGGCATACAAAATTGTCTAACACTTCATTCATTAGGCAGCCTCATTTGTGCAATGTGTTCGGATTGGGTTGTGGACTATTATTCTTACTACTTAGGACCTGATGCGGCACGATCCGGGCACTCCTTGCTAGCTACTAACTCGTTCCTTGTTGGCAACGAACGGCTCCTGAGAAGATGAAGAAGAAGGATTCCCGGGGATTTATCTGGTGGAAATACTCTAAAGCTTAAGTTAGAACGCTGGGGAGGAGGAAAAGAAAATACAGAAGGCTAAGAGTGTAGATCGCGCTAGATCACTATGTCTCGAGATTAGCTCGTGAGCAAGTAAGAGTGCAAGTTCAGATCTAATTCCGAGAGAGAGAGACTGTCTCTCCGCTTTAAGGTCTTTTATAGGGGCGTTCTTTTCAAATCAAGCTTAACCGCCACTGGGCTCCTGTCGCAGCCGTTACCTGCCAGGGTTGCGCAGGTGATCGTTACAACGTACTGCCTGCTTGGCTGAGTGACACGTCTTCGAAGGGACAGGCACACCACCATCTGTCGAGAGACGTGGGGCAGACTGTCAATCGGGCAGGGACTGCGCCGTCAGTCAAGAGACGTGGCACAGTCTGACGAATACGGTCTTGTTAGATGGAAGCTTCCTGAGAGCATCGTATTAGGCTTCCTCTACGAGTTGGGCTGCTGCAAGTCTTTTCTGCCAGTTGGGCTTCAGCTGCGAATTGGGCCTTCCTACGAATTTTCCCTGACTTCGGGCCCGGATTTGACTTCGATGCAGGCTGAATCTGCGAAAGCTCAAAACATGAAAGTTGTAGCTTTCTCTCTTATCTTTCCAGTAAGTCTTGAATCAGCCTAATCGGATCTCGGATACAAGAGTTAGGCTCAGATTATTGATTAATGCCGAAACTGTGAAAAATCATCCGATTTGCCTTGCTTTTCTCCTGATGCCTTCTTTCATGCCCTGAACCGAAATACAAGAGTAATGAGTCCATTTAAATGTAAATTAAGTGTAGAAAAACTGAATTTTCATAGATAAGAATATGATAAATTTTATTCGCATCAAATCCCCCCACACTTAAACTTTGCTCATCCTCGGGCAAGACAAAACTCAAGCAAAAATAAAACAAGAACAAATTAACTATCTACTGATTTTTAAACTCAACTCTCCTTCATCCTTCTCCACAAATATTCTAGGTTAACTATTGCAAACTATTAAATCAACACAACCAAGTCATACACCACTCATTCATCAGTCAATCCAATTCTTGCTACTACAAATCAGGTAGTAAACTAGGGAAAACATTTTTATCTCCTCTCTCTTTTTTTTCTTTTTTTTTCTTTGGTGGAAGTGAGTGCATTTTATGCTCCATCTCACTTTTAGGATTACTTGGTCAGTAGGTGCATTTTATGCTCCATCCTACCAAAAATATTCACCCTATTTACTTAAACCTGAATTTAGGACTAGCTTAATTGGAAATGGCTTCAGATAGGTCGTGTACTTCTTAATTGTACCTTATTACTAGGTCCACAAGAATTTTCCCAGAATATTTTTTCAATTGATTTCAAAAGAGTTGAGTTTTTTTTTTATTTATATGCAGAAAAACACGACCTAAATCAAATTTTAAAACACAACCTAAATCCTAAATCCTAAATCCCCTCCCCCACACTTAAAACTTACATTGTCCCCAATGTGAGGTTAAATGCAAAGAAAGGGCAGAAAAACTAAACTAGAAATGTAAAAACAAAAAGAAAAAGGAAAAACAAACTTCCCTATTTGTAATAATCATGAATCGGATCCTCTAACTCTCGTGGTTTCAGCTTTCGGTGTGCTCCCCTTCCATCCATCATGGGCGGGTTCAAATCTGGAATAGGGGCCTGCAAAACAGAGGGTAACGGTTTCTTATTAGAAATCGACAACATAATATAATGAGCATTACCTTGTCTTGGCTTGAATCTTTCTCGACCGGCCTCCAAACAGTTCAAAACCTCCTTAACTTCCTCATCCAAGATAGCTTTCAAAACTCTTTTAGGGTAGGGGAGAGGAAGTTTAATAGCATCTAAATTCAGTTTAGGTATACTCCCTTCGATCTCCATTTGAGAATCAGCTACCTCAACTTTTTGATCGTCATCCTTGATCTCGCCAATAGTCTTTCCACTTCTTAAGCTAATGGCATTCACTTGCTCCCTTGGGTTCTTCTCTATATTGCTAGACAATCGTCCCTCTCTTCTTTCTGACAGCATGCTCACAATCTGCCCCACTTGAACTTCTAAGTTCTTAATAGCTGCTTCTTGATTTAAGAATCTCTTTTCATGTTCTTGGAGTTTTGCTTTAATAGCATTGATGAACTTAGAAATCATTTCTTCCAAATTATTCTTCTTTTCTTGTGGGGGCGGCTGTTGTTGGAATCCCATGGGTGCTTTTTGCTGGTTGTTGTTCCATGAAAAATTTGGATGATTCCTCCACCCTGGGTTGTATGTGTTTGATTAGGGGTTGAAATTCGGCCTATCAGTATGAGAGATAAAATTAGCATGCTCATGTGAAGCAAAAGGATTACCTAATGGACAGTCAGAATTAGTATGTCCTATTTGTGAAGGGATGAGAGATCCATCCTATGGACGCCCAAAAGATTGCGGAATAAGGGGCGAATTTCAAAAATTTTTCTCTTCCTTCAACTAGGAATCGTATTTCCCATTTAGAAAATCATATTTTCAAGGATCAATTCTGAACCATAAACTGAACCAGATCTGAACCAAAAAGAAGTGGGAAGGATTATACCTGATACGGAGAAGTAATATCTCCCAACGAAGGTGTTCACGCCCAAGGAAGGATCCAAAGACTGCTCCCACTGAAGATGGCGCAGTGCAGGTGGAGCAGAATCAGCAGTGTTCTTCTCCAAGAACTCTGTCCTTCGCAAGAATCAGCAAGATGGCACGTGAGCACAGCTTCCTTTCAATCCTTTCTCAAAGGACTGATGTCAAGATCCAATCTTGACTTCTCCCACAAGTGGAGATCGAACTGGAAAGCAGGGCGGCAAGAACAGGGAGGCGGCAAGAGAGTATTTTGCAGGGAGCAGAATTCTCTCTTCTAGATTTCAGCACCAAAGAAACCTGATGATCTGTGTGTATTGTGTCTCTAAAGGCTGCCGCCCCCTTCTTCTTTTATAGTCTCAAAGGGATCAGCTCCTAATCAGATTAGGAGTTGCTAATCCAAATCATATTTGGTTTAGAAGTCCCTTTAAGTGATAAGGGATAATCCTTATCTTATCTGGAGATCAGATCAGCCATTTCCTAATCTGATTAGGAGGTTTCCAGATCTAAATCTTATTTAGATCTTGGACTCTCTAAGTGGATAGGGTCTAAGCCCAATCCTATTAGCTGATCCACTTCAGATTTCGCCCCTTTATTAACTAAATAAGCAGCCCAGTTCGAAATGGGCTTTAGGCCCATTAAGCTTATGTGCTCACTTAACCCTCTTAACTGCTGCCCAGTTGGGCTTCCTTGTATGGCGTGGGACCCAAGCATTGATCTACACATCAGCCACATGGGTTCGGCCCAGCCTTTGTTACAAGGCCTGGCCGAATACATTGTTAAAGACAATGCACCCCCTGAAACCCATCAAATGGGCTCTACGGGCCCAACACTTACCCTAAGAGGTCCCTGGGCCAAGCCACCTTGTAACACCCAGGGACTGTGGGCAGATGCAAGATTAGCCCATCAGGTATTAACCTCAATGGTCTTACACTTAACCTCTCAGCCCATAATGATCATACACTGCCCGACAAGAGAGGACCTCTCCCTCGGCTGCAAGGAACAGTGTTGCACTCTCCACTCATATGGATCCCGGGAATTAAAACCTTCTTGCAAACATTTTAGAAACCATATATATACTTTTATATCTTATATAAAATATATTTTGCAAAACAAATCTCAACGGCTGAAATCGGCTGCCGGCAGTCTTGGTTTCCATCAGAGAGAGTGCATCCCCGATCATTACCTTTGTCCGACAAAGGGGCTGATCCTGTCACTATGATCACCCACTCAGATGAATTCTCGGACTGTCCCAACATACCCAGGTTTTGACCCCCGCTAAGGATCTCACTGATTGGTACATCAAAGATAGCCCAATCCGACACCTAGTGCAGTATCATAATCGAGTCTAGGGGTCGGGTGTAACTTTCCAGTTTTGCCCATCAATCTCCAAGGTCCAGGGCAATACTGGAAATCTGGTCCAGTTCAAAGATTCAATTAATCCTACACTGTATGTGCCTAGGGTCTCACCCTGGTAGCTGAGACAGGCCACCCCAACCGACTTGGTGGCACCACAGTGTCAGCCTTGTCAGGATAGGTCTCCCCAGACCGACCCACTGGCTGTGAACATTCTAAACTAACACGAGTCTCATTAAGTGTCCAGTTTAAGGGTATTACACAGAAACATACCAAGGGAACATGAATCAAATATGTATCTTTATTCATTTACAATAAACTCATAAAGTATATCATTCTGATTGAAGCTAAGGGCATACAAAACTGTCTAACAATTTGACCACAGAAATCACATGGGATGCTAGATGATGTATTCATTGCTACAATATTAAAAGTATCAAATTTTTTATTCAGACTAGCAAGTTGAGCAGATATGGCTGCAAGGGAATCGACGTGGTGTACTCCCCTTCGATCAGTTCGGTTATTACTCCACTGGTAGTTGTTTGACATCATCTCTTCCACTAGATCATAAGCTTCCTCTGGTGTTTTTCTCATGATTGTGCCACCTACAGCTGCATCAATAATGGAGCGATAGGATGGACTAATACCATTATAAAAAGTTTAAATTTGATGCCAAACTGGTATTCCATGGTGAGGATACTTCCCAAGCATTTCTTTAAATAAAGAGCAAAATCCAAATTAACCAAGGTTAACAAGTTCTAATATTATTTTAGGATTAAATCCCCGACAACGGCGCCAAAAACTTGATAGCTATGATTATAACCCTAGCAAGTGCACTAGTTATCAAGTAGTATAAAAATAGCATTCCCACGGGGATTTAACAAAATAAGTATTAGAACTACAGTCTTCCCTAATTATTTGTACAATCAAAATTCAGATTTAAGAGTAAGAACTACTGAAAATAAAAATAGAAAAAGAAAATAAAAACAAAGGCAATCAATAACCGAATATGCAATGAGTGAAATCGCTAGGACCATTGGTCCACCTAACCATTCTAATGAATATTAATGGATGCGATTAACCAAGATCATTTGTCATTCCCATAAGCTGAAGTTTTTCCCAATTTTATTTAATATTCTTTCCCAAGATATATTAAACCTATTTCTATCAAGTAACCCCTCGATCCCTCGACTAGAGTTCTCAATGATAGGAATGCATTAAGTGCAAGAAAAACTCATATATTCAGATGAATCATGTTTATATATCTCTATATACCATTCAATTCACACCATGAATTATGTGGTCGAATATATAAATTCCTCTCCCGATTCATTCATATAAACTGAATCAATTAAGAGATGGCCATTCCTAATCGCATTAAGCAAATAATTCATAGACTATATGGAAATCACGATCTTGGATAAATCATAATGATAAAAATATATTCATTATCATGGTTAGGCTTTTCACAGCCCTAGCTAAAAACAAATCAGTTCATGATAAAGGAAATAAAGCAAACAAGAGGAAAGAAAGAACTTATGAATTCGCCCATGGTGCTGCGATCTCCTCTTCTTCTTGCCGCCACCTCCTTCTTGAAGCTTTCTTGATTTGCTGATCTCCTTCTTGAAGTTTCTTAATGATCTTCTTGCCGCCACCTCATCCTATCCTATCTTATCTTATCTCTTATCTAATGATATCAATCTTTAACTTTCTATAATTACATCACAAATTTAAATCTGGTAGGACTCTTCTCAGTTTCTTGTTCTTGTATTCGTATTAGACTTCCTCTACGAATTGGGCTGTTGCAAATTTTTTTTGCCAGTTGGGCTTCAGCTACGAATTGGGCCTTTCTATGAACTTGCCCCGACTTCGGGCCCGGATTTGACTTCAATGCATGCCAAATCTGTGAAAGCCCAAAACATGAAAGTTGTAGTTTTATCTTTTATATTTCTAGTGAGTCTTGAATCAGCCCAATCGGATATCGGATACGAGAGTTAGGCCTAGATTACTGATCGGTGCCGAACTATGAAAAATCATTCGATTTGCCTTGCTTTTCTCCTGATGCCTTCTTTCATGCCCTGAACCGAAATACAAGAGTAATGAGTCCATTTAAATGTAAATTAAGTGTAGAAAGACTGAATTTTCATAGATAAGAATATGATAAATTTTATTCGCATCATTCTGCAATCGAAATGCACAGTTCTTGGAAAATGATTATATCCTGGACACCCATCGTCAGGAAATAGTTCTTGATGATGAAAGCTCAGGACTAGTGGGAGGGGTCCCACAAGTTCCAGTTATTAACCAACCTATAAGATCTACCCGGGTATCCAGCCTACCAGTCCATTTTGGCTATGATCAGGATAGTTACCTAGTGGAAGCCTTGACTAGTGAGAAGGATCCCATGACTTATGCGGAAGCTATGTTGGACATAGATTCCCTGAAGTGGGTAGATGCCATGAAGGCTGAGATGGACTCAATGGAGACCAAAGGAGTCTGGACTCTAATAGATCCGCTCCCCGGGGTAAAAGCAATTGGTTGCAAATGGATCTATAAGAGGAAGAAGGGCCCTGATGGTAAGGTTGAGACCTACAAAGCTCGTCTTGTGGCGAAACGGTATACTTAGAAAGAGGGCATCGATTATGAGGAAACCTTTTTGGCCGTGGCCATGCTTAAATTCATTAGGTTCCTGCCAGCGGTAGTAGTATACCATGACTACGAGATTTGGCAAATGGATGTCAAAACTGCATTCCTGAATGGAGATCTTACTAAAGATATATCTATATGCAGCAACCGCAAGGTTTCATAGTTGCGGGTCAGGAACACATGATTTGTAAATTAAATAGATCTATATATGGACTTAAGCAAGCTTCTAGGAGTTGGAACATCCGGTTTGACTCTACTGTCAAAAAGTTTGACTTTGAGCAGAATACGGATGAGCCCTGTGTTTACAGGAAGTCTAGTGGGGATAATGTTACATTCCTAATTCTATATGTAGACGACATTCTACTCATTGGGAATGACGTAGGAATGTTGACTACGGTGAAAGTATGGCTTTCACAGCAATTCTCCATTAAAGCGGATAATAGGATTATACCAATCTGCTTACATTGACAAAATTGTCAAGAGATACAGCATGGAGAACTCCAAGAAAGGAAATGTTCCTTTCAGGCATGGAGTCACTCTCTCCAAGAAAATGTCTTCCAAGACTTCTGAGGAGATTGAGGGCATGAAGGACGTTCCATATGCCTCAGCCGTAAGGAGCATCATGTATGTCATGCTGTGCACTCGTCCTAACATTGCTCAGGCAGTGAGTATGGTAAGCAGATTTCAGGCCAACCCAGGGCAGGAGCACTAGTCTACTGTGAAAATATACTTAAGTACCTTCGAAGGGCAAAAGAGTTTTTTCTAGTATTCGATGGTAGCTTACTACAGATCCAGGGGTATACTGATGTCGATTTCCATTCGGATCCAGATGATAGAAAGTCTACATCTGGATATGTTTTCATGATAGGATCGTGTGTTGTTTGCTGGAAAAGCAGCAAACAGGGGTCCACGACAGACTCCACAACTGAAGCTGAATACATTGCCGCAAGTGAAGCTGCCAAGGAAGCTGTGCGGATGAAAAATTTTGTTCACGAATTGGGAGTAGTTCCGTTCAGCACATCACCCTGGGGCGATTGCTCAGGCTAAGGAGCCACGAGCCCACTCGAAGTCGAAGCACATCGAGAGGAAGTACCACGTACTGCGGGAGATTGTTGGTAGAGGGGACATCTTGATTCATAGGGTAGCATCAACGAAGAATGTAGCAGACCCATTGACTAAGCCACTAACACAGAAAGTGTTTGAGAAACACGTGAAAAGTATGGGACTCCGGCTTATACCAGATTAGACCTAAGTGCAAGTGGGAGCTGTTAGACAGTTGTATGCCCTTAGCTCCACTCAGAATGATGTATATTATAACATTTATTGTAAATGAATAAAGTACATATTTGATTCATGTTCTTGTGGTGTGTTTCTATGTAATACCCTTAAACTAAACACATATGAGACTCATGTTAGATTAGAATGTTCACAGCCGTTGGATAAGTCTGGGGAGATTTATCCTACTAAGGCAGACACTGGTGTGCCACCAAGTGTTGGGGTGGTTTGTATCAGCTGCCAGGGTGAGACCCGAGGTACATGCAGTGTAGGTTTACTTGAAACCCTGAACCGGACTAGACTTCCAGTTTTGCCCTAGACCTTGGTGATTAGTGGGCAGAACTGGAAAGTTACACCTGACCCCTAGACTCAATTATGATACTGCACGTGGTGTTGGATTGGGTTGTCTTTGATATGCCAATCAGTGAGATCCTTAGAGGGGGTCAAAACCTGGGTATGTTGGGACAGTCTGAGAATTCATCTGAGTGGGTGATCATAGTGACAAGATCAGCCCCTTTGTCGGACAAAGGTAATGATCAGGGATGCACTCTCTCTGATGGAAACCAAGACTGCCGGTAGCCGATTTCAATCGTTGAAATTTGTTTTGCAAAATATATTTTATATACGGATATAAATATATATATATATATATATATATATATATATTATGGTTTCAAAATGTTTGCAAGAGGTTTTAATTCACGGGATCCATGTGAGTAGAGAGTGCAGCACTGTTCCTTCCAGCCGAGGGAGAGGTCCTCTTTTGTCGGGCAGTGTTTGATCATTATGGGTTGAGAGGTTAAGTGTAAGGCCATTGAGGATTATACCTGATGGGCTAATCTTGCATCTGCCCACAGTCCCTAGGTGTTATAAGGTGGTTTGGCCAAGGGACCACTTAGTGTAAGTGTTGGGCCCATAGAGTCCATGTGATGGGCTCAAGGGGTTCACTAGGCTTTCTAGTGAATTCAGCTAGGCCTTGTAACAAAGGCTGGGCCGAACCCTTGTGCCTGATGTGTAGATAAATGCTTGAGTCCCATGCCATACAAGGAAGCCCAACTGGGTAGCAGTTTGGAAGGCTAAGTGAGCACATATACTTATTGGGCCTAAAACCCATTTCGAACTGGGCTGATTTGATCAGTTAAAGATGGGGGCGGATCTGAGATTAGATTGACAGATAGGATAGGGTCTTATCCCTCTCCACTCAGAGAGCCCATATCCAAATAAAGATTTGAATTTGGAAACCTCCTAATAAGATCAGGAAGGGCTGATCTAATCTGTAGATAAGATAATGACTCATCCTTATCACTTAAAGGGGATTTACATCCAAATAAGATTTGGATCAGCAACTCCTAATAGGATTAGGAGTTGATCCCTTTAAGGTTATAAAAGGAGGAGGGGGCGGCAGCCTCTAACACAGACATTCTCACCTATAGAGAAAAGATCACAGAAGAGAGAAAACAGCTCGCAGTAAGACTACGCTGATTTCTCCCTGCCGCCTCCTTCCTGTCACCACCGCCATTGCCAGTGCATCTCCACGACAGTAGGAGTGATCAAGAACGGTTCTTGATATCATTCATTTGTGAAATGGCTGATTGGAAGTCGTGCTCACGTGCCGTCCAGCTGATTCTTGCGAAGGATCTGGTTCTTTAGAAGAACACTGCCGATTCTACTCCATCCTACACTGTGCCATTTTGAGTGGGAGCAGTCTTTGGTTCTTTCCTTAGACATGAACACCTCCATTGGGAGATATTGTTTCTCCGTATCAGTTATATCCCTCTCCTGCTTCTGGTTTCAGATCTGGTTCAGTTTATGGTTCAAGATTGATCCTTGAAAATGCAGATTTTCTAAAACAGGGAATGTGATTCCTAGATGAGGGGAGAGGAAATTTTTGAAATTTCGCCCAACCTACCTGTAGGGTTCGGCCATCCATATGATGGATCTCTCATTCCTTCAATAAAAACCCAAGAACTGTGGGCAGATGCAAGATTAGCCCATCAAGTATTACCCTTAATGGTCTTATACTTAGTCTCTCAACCCATAATGATCAAACACTGCCCGACAAGAGATGACCTCTCCCTCGGCTGCAAGGAACAATGCTGCACTCTCTACTCACATGGATCTTGGGAATTAAAACTTTTTGCAAACATTTTTGAAACCATAATATATATATGTATATGTCGGTATAAATATATTTTGCAAAACAAATTTCAACGATTGAAATCGGTTGCCGACAGCTTTGGTTTTCATCTGAGAGAGTGCATCCCTGATCATTCACTTTATCCGACAAAGGGGCTGATCCTGTCACTATGATCACCCACTCAGATGAATTTGCGAACTGTCCCAACATACCCAGGTTTTGACCCGCTCTAAGGATCTCACTGATTGGCATATCAAAGACAGCCCAATCCAACACCTAGTGCAGTATCATAATCGAGTCTAGGGGTCAGGTGTAACATTCCAGTTTTGCCCATCAATCTCCAAGGTCCAGGGCAATACTGGAATTCTGGTCCGGTTCAGGGTTTCAAGAAAACCCACACTACATGTACCTCCAGTCTCACCCTGGCAGCTGAGATAAGCTACCCCAACCAACTTGGTGGCACATCAGTGTTAATCTTGGCAAGATAAATCTCCACAGATCTATCCAACGACTGTGAGGATTCTAAACTAACACGAGTCTCATATGTGTCCAGTTTAAGGGTATTATACAGAAACACACCATAATAACACGAATCAAATATGTACTTTATTCATTTACATTAAATGTCATAATGTACATCATTCTGATTGGAGATAAGGGCATACGCTGTCTAACATTAATAAACAACACAAAAATGTCAAAAATACCTACGTAGTTACTTTTGACCAAAATGTTTATTTTCCAAATTTTTTCTTCATAGCAATCACTGCCCCAATCCCTTCTAATCTCTTTTTTAGAATTGTTGTATTTTCCAAATTTGCCCTTCATATCATTTGCTCAAATGTAAAATTGTAACTTTAATTTATATTGTTTTTTATGTATAAACCAGCCTCAATAATAAATATATGGGCATTTTGGACGTTTTCATGCATAGAGGATTTTACAAAGAGGATCTATTTGCAACTGTGTCAAGAAGTTTAGAAGAGGATTGGGCAATAGTTAGAAAGTTCAAGCAAGGTTTCAACAATTATCATAGTTTGTTTTCCAATTATTGAACAAAAGGAGGGATTTTGTGTATTTTCCTTAACAAGCATTAAATGGGAATGTTAAATAACAATTTTGCTATTGAATTGTTTTACAATCATGAACAAAAAGAATGGTATTTTGTGTCTTTTAGTAATAAATATTAAATGAAAAACAAAATTACATATTTACCATTATTCACTCTTTGATTCAAATGATAAAAATGGATATTTTGGTCTAATAAAAATTCCATAAGCTAATTACATCTATTCGTAATGGGGCGGGCGGGGATCTCATTGTCCGACCCCGACAGAGACCCGACCCGATGGGTCGGAGAGGTCGGGTACCCGTCGGGATGGGGAAAAATTGCCATCCCAGGAAACCCTCAAAGATACACGTGTGCAGCCTTTACGCCTTAAGTCTTCGGTTAGAGGTAATATAAACAGTGAAACAGAATATGACATCGTCGGCGCTTTTTTCCGGTTACACCACCACTCGGTTCCTTTCCTCTCGGTACCATTCCCTCCTTGCGGTCTCTAACAAACTTCGCTTCCCGTCTCCCTTTCTGTTGCCTACAAGAACGAGAAGAAGATTCTGTACGAAGATGTCGGCACAGGAAGGTTCACCTCTCATTCACACTATTAGTTTGCCTGGACAAGGAGGATTTCAGGTTATAGCGGTACCGGGGATGTCCGATTCTGAGTTTAGGTTTTCCCATTTCTTTTTCTATGACTTATGAATAGAGGTTTCTTGTTTGTTAGTTTCATTGCAATTCACTTGGGTTTGTGGTTTTGTGATTTTTAATCCAGCAATCCCTCTTTATTATTTCACTATGTTGATGGTGTATTTGTTCGGTTTGAGTGTTCTTTTACTCTCTTTTACCTTTACTGTTTAAATTAAGGTCTTAGCGTTGCTGATGTCGAGTGTATGCTCGCTAAAGAAGTAGAAGAAAATCAGGATAAACTGCTTTCCATGTATAAACATTCAATCAAATTGACAAACCGAAAACCCAAGAATACTGGAGGTCATAGGGTAGGACTACTTCAATTCCAATTTGAGCGGAGGTTCCTATTTCGATCTTCCTGAATCCATATTTTGTTTCCCAGAGGAAAATGAGATCCCAAGTAATCATTGTACTCTTTTTTTGCTTTTGCACTTAATCAATAAATGATGGGCTAGGCATGGTGACAGGAAAGAAAACCTCTATCATTATCTCGGCTTCAAGAATCAAACCCCTCCACAAAATAAATAAATAAATAAACAACTTGAGTTGCTGAATTGAGTTCTGTCTGGCAGGACTGCTATTGGTTCGTCTTTATTCAAGCAATGGTTGAAAAACATGCAGGGTGTAAAGGGGATTTTAACTCCTGGAGACATGTCTTTGAAACAAGTACTGATCCAGGTAACTTTTGTTTTAATGCATTATTTGTACAATTCACTGAGATAGGTCAAAGGGCATTTCCTCAGTTATGTTGTTATTTTTGGCACTTTGATCCTTATATTGTCCCTCATCCCTTGACTTGCTATTATCCTATCAGTGGGCTGGGGAAAATGTTCTCTTTTTGTGCTTTGATGCATTTGCAAATTGCAATATAAAATGATGTAGTGTAGTTTTATAATTATGGTTTGTCAATTTTTGTTTGTTTGTTTTATATAGTCCCTTGTTTTTTAACTTTAAATTTCACTCCAGGTGGAAGGTGGCCAGCTTAGATTTTTATTAGTAAGCCTAAGAGGAGGGAACGAAACCTTGCAATAAGATACACCAAAATTCTCATCAAGATCAGACTACATAACAAAAGAAAAATAGAAAATGAGAGGCACAAACCTTATCTTAGACCAATCACAAGTTTACATCTTATTAAGTTAATCTAAGACTCCAAAGTCCGTATCTCAAGTTCTCAACTTTATCTATCCTGGAGATGGATTTAATCTCCGGGGTGTTCCCTCTCATTAGTATATACGGTACACCCTGTTTTCCACTGAGCCAGCTTCATTTCTTGCAAGTCCATCCACCACCTTATTGCATTTTATGAAACATGACCTATCTTGAAGTGCAATCTTCAAATTATAATTTTAATTTCCCTTCACCAGTATAATAAATATGAAAATTGGTCTCCAGTTTCCATTATATTGCGTTTGCAATGCTACCATCTGGGAATCACTGCTGACCTTTGAGTAGCCATTAATACCATGAACTTATTAACATTTCTTCCCATCAAAGACCACACTGGATTCAGTAAACCTGGTCAATTTGGTTGGCCATGTTCATGGATAATAACCCAGACAAAAACCTTACCATAGCATCTCTAGAAAATTCCCTTTCCTCCACTCTCGCTGGGATGCCTTGTGCAACCATATACAGATTGAGTTTGTAACAGCTTTCTTGTGGTTTGAGCCTACAATTGAGAGAATTTATACATCCTAGGAAGGTTTATCTGGATTCTCATGACATTCATAAGGACATCTTTGAGGAAAGGTGGCTATCACTTGAATATATTAATTCTGCAATCTCCTTAGCTCAATTCAGCACATTTGATACCCCAAGCATATATTGTGCAATGCATCTTCTTGTTTTAATGCTCCTCTCATTCCAGAATTTGCAAAACAGTCGAATCTAGATCTAGAATATAGAAATAATCCTACTTTTTTGTAATCATTTTTTATCAGCATACTTTTTCGTAATCATTAATTGAAAGTTACTATTTCCAATCAAAATAAAAACAAAAAAAAAAACAAAAAAGAAATAAACCTGTTAGGAGTTGAATTGGTTTCTTTCACTACCCTGTTAAACCACTGCAAAACATGTAGCAAAGAAGGTCAGTAGAATGATAATTTACATTAGAAAAGTTCATCAAGATATTTCAAACATGCGATGTCACTGTACTGCTGAGAAGGTGGCCTACAGTTCACCTTTCCCAATGTTCAACACAAAACCAATGTCAGGAGCCAAATGGATGCCACAGTGCTGAGAACTTGTATCCACTTGAATCGCCTTTTCACCTTCCAAAAGAAATTACATATTTTTATCTGTGGTGCTTATTTGCCACACCCATTGCATCCAAGGCAGAATCTTTGCCTTGAATCTTCAAGTATTAACCACACATGACTGAAAAGAACTTTTGGTATTCAGATTTGGAATGAACTTGTCTTCTTCATCTACAAATTTGAGACCTGAACTGGAAAGACTTTCAGGCTTGAAAACCAAACATCAATGACAAATTAATGGTGCAGCCCACTTCTGAGCTGCAATTGATAAATCGACAATGATCACAGTTGAACTTTCATAGTCGTTTTGATCTCATCCACATTTCCACTAAATCCATTAGAAAAGTATTGTTGAACCACCTGTTGCCAAACTAAGATTTTCCCTTTGATTGAATAGTACTAGATCATGTGGTCTCAAGTTCCTTCTGGGGTCATGAGTTAATGCTGAAAGCTGATTTTCCCCCTCATCATTGTGGATTAAGTTGTAATTTCATGCTTTTTCTTTAGTTCTACTAGTTGTTATTTTAAATTTATTTAGCCTCTTTATTCACTGAAATGTTCCTTGCTCTGTACTTTCTTACAAATTTAGTTCTCTCATTTCACATTCATCTTTTTTTCTTTTTTGATAATTCTCATTTCACATTCATCTTAATAAACTTTTCTTGCTCTTATTACTGATAAAAAAAGATAAATTTTGTTGAGCCTCCTCTCATTGGATAAAGATTGAGGGGTTAGGATTCTAATTCCTTGTAAATTTACTCACTTCATCTGCATGGCTGATAATTTAATTCAGTTATTGCTGCTTAGATATCTAGATTTTTCATATAAACTAAGGAGCATGCACATTTTTTTGGGGCATTCCTGTGTTCTTTTTCCTACAAGTTTATATCAATGAAAATTTGGTTTTCCTTTCTAGTCTTATTTGATTATCACCATCTGATTGACACAACTGTTAGTTAGCATAGATGTACATGTAGATATGATGGATGGTGTAATCACTTCCTAGAAGGGAAACCCAGCTGACAATATTTTCTATTTGGAACTCTTTATTTATTTATTTTTTTTAAATTCCTTATATTCTAGCTTTTATTTGTCAATAGGGTGTAGATATGTTTGGAAAACGTGTTGGTTTTCTGAAGTTCAAGGCAGATATTCTTGACAAAGAAACTGGTAAAAAGGTATTGCTTACAATCTCTGTAATATGTGCTAGTGTTTAAGGTTTTTTTTTTTTTTTTAATTTTTTGGTTATTTTTATCAGCAACAGATCAAAGAGAAATCATTTAAATGAAATGGTAGGAGAGTATATCCCCTAAAATTAGGTGATTAGCTAGGGGAACTGGATGATGAAGATCACTGACCAACATATGTTTCATGTTAACTTACCATTTTCAAGAGAACGTTCTTATCTTTTACTCTACCTGAATGAGCTGTACAAAATGATTGTTGAAGAACCAAGCTTTTTTAATTAGATGCTTGAGTGTTTCAGATTTAATCATTTAAACAACTAAGGCATCAATACCTTTCATAGACCAAGTAATAAATACAAATATACAAACAATTTATCTAGTGTTCTCTTGGAATCTGAAAATTCTTGCCTTTTGTGTTATCAAAAATGTTAGTGTGCTTCATTGACCCCCACTCCATCAGATCATTGCTTCTTGTATCAAGCATAAAGATGGAATACACAAAAATGAACACTGGGCAAAAATCCAAGAGCCATCCCATTCTTATTATAAAGTCAAGTCTCAACCATACAAGCTTCCTATTTATTTAGGACCTTCATTTTTCCAATGAACTCTGATCTTGCTAAAATCTCAGCTCTAGAAAAATCCCCCTCAATTGCCTCACCTTACCATTCAATTTGGGCAATAAGTCAGGGGCAATCTCACCAATCCCCTCCCTTGAAGCTCTACCATAACCTAAATGACTGGCATTCCCTAATGAGAAACTGTTAAAGTTTAGCTAAGTGGTGCCTAAGGAGGAGATCATGTAATTGATGTGTCCTTCTGGAGGTTGGTTTTCTACATGGGTAACCAATTGCAGATAATTAAATCCATCACAAGTCATTTGAAGATATTCATGTTCTTCACTCAATGAACCAGTCAAGGAGTGGTTGAGTCGATGACTTGTTATAAATGATCTCTGTTATGAAATATTCTAGAAGTTCTTTAGACTCATATTTTGACAATGTTCTAGAATATATAGCAATACTCTTCATCAATTTTTCCATTTTACTTCCAGGGGCCACCTGACTCTTTAGAGAATCATCAATGTTCTGTGATGTGTAATTAATTCATAGAAGTTGGAAACTCTTCGAAATATTGTAAAGTTACTGAAGCTATGGGGACATTCAGAACAAAAGTTCACAAAATTATAGAATAATCATAAATACATGTAGGCTCTTTACACAATCAAAACAACCATCTTAAATACCAACTATATCTATCAACTACATTGTTAAATATTTCTGAATTTCTGACACTTTGAAGATCCAAGCTATGAATAATTAAATAGTCCATGGCCATGATTATAAAGTACTCTCTATTCTCTAGAAATGCAGCAAATGTTTTTGATAAATTAGAAACACAACAAATTTACTTTTTTTTTTGTTTATTATTTTTTTTAATAACAAGAAAATAAGCCTATTCCATTAATCCAAACCATAGTTGTCAAGGCAATGCCTAGGTGGGCGCCTAGGCGATAAGGCACCCTTGGAGGTTCACCTCGCCTAATCGCCAAGTAGTTTTCTATAGCGTGTTATAAAAAACTTTTATATTCTTAATTTTTGGAGTTATAATTATAAAATAGACATTTTTAAACTAAAATATTCATTTTGTGTGTTTATATACTAATTTCTTTTTATTATTTTCTTATATGTTAGGGTTTAATTAACACAAACATTGCTAAATGCTGTATTGAACCCTCAAAGACTTCAAAACCTGAACCAATAAGCAAGGAAGAACATAAAATGTTGTCCAATCAACACATTTTCTTATTTTTCTTTACTAATTTTGTGTGTTTATATACTAATTTCTTCTTCTTCTTCCACCTTTTCTTTTCTTCTTTTCCTATAACAGAAATAGGGGTTCAACCCCTATATTTTTAAAATTTTCTTTTCTTTCTTCTTTTTCTTCTCATGAATATGTTGGAATATGTTGATTTTCTATACTTTAACATGAAGTTTATACTTCTCTTATGAAAATTATGGATATTTATTAAGGAAATATGATTATGGAACCTAGGGAACTACTATAGGATACATATTTTTACTTAAAAAAATCCATCGCCTAGGCGGCAAGGTGCCCCCCTGCCGCCTAGCCTCGCCTTGGCGCCTTGAAAACTATGATCCAAACAAACACTACATGATATATATGCCACCAATGGATGGAGAGAGCCCAACAATAGCAACGTTATTCTTCAGCTCTCATCAAAAGGTTTCAAGTACGCGAAACAAAAGAATGAAAAGATACCAGGAAACCCCATCCAATTACTGTAGTATCATCATTTTAGACGAAACCTACCCTTTGAAAGACCCCCAAAAAAACTAAAAAAAAAACACCACCAATATGTAGAAGAGAAGGAACGAAAAACCACAAAAAAGGCAGAACATATTCACTACATTCAGTCAGTTTGTCGAACCACTAGGGCATTCTCTGGCGAAATGGCCTTCTTCCCCACAATTGTAGTAGTTCCCACTACCAAATCCACCTCCACCATACCTTCTTCTACCATTGCTGCCTCCACTTGCCTGATAACACTCCCTCGAAAAGTGCCCAGTTTCACCACAGTTGTAATCCTTCCACTACCACCTCTTTTGCCTCTGCCACCACCCCCATTAAAAGCATACCCTCCACCACCATAACCACCCCTACAACCATCACCACAACCACCGCAACCATCTCTCCTGCTTCCTTGAACGTAAGACCCATCGGGGCCGGTCACATCCACAGCTTTTGTCCTCCCATCTTTGGTGGTATCAATCACAAATTCAACCTTTTCTCCCTCAGTAAGGCTCCTAAAACCCTTAGACTTAATAGATGACTGGTGGACGAAGAGATCTTTGCCACCATCGTCCAGGGTAATGAATCTAAAGCCCTTGGTCCCGCTGAACCATTTCACAACTCCAGTCATTCTCACACTCCCTGAGCCATGGATCGATCAATCTATTGACGTATGGGTGAATACTTCAACAAAAACCCAAAACCCTAATACTCTAGAAAGTAGAAACAAACTAGATGCGAAACCCTAACCCCAAGAACACTAACGAAAGCAAGCAAGAACCGGGTAGAGACCAGAGAGTGAAACTTCCCCACTTAGTCACTCCTCTCCCTCCCCATTCCTCCACTTTCGCTCTTTATTGAAAGAACATATACTTTATGAGTTTATGTTTACATGTAACCTCTAGATAAAAAAAAAAGACTATTACCCAATGTTGGTCCCAGCTATCTAGGATCTTGGGATGGGTGTACTGGATATGGTGCTAACCTTTGGTATTTCTTTTACACAAAGTGGCTGCTCTCATGACTCGAACTTGCATTCTCACGCTTGACAACCTGAGATTTTATTTATAAAACCAAGTAGTGGTGAAATGGTTAGAACATGTCACCTGTAGATTAGGGTGTGAAATGGCTAGACATTGTTACATAAATCTATTGTATTTCTACATGATTTATTGCAATGTTTTAAAAGGCGTGGGAGGCGGGCCTCCAGGCGAGGCGCTCCCAAAACGCCCTGAGGTGTATGCCAAAGGCGCTGACACCTCTGAGGCGTACGTCTCAGGTGCAAGAGGTGTACGCCTCTTACGCTTTTTTCATGAGGCGTGCTAGAGGCGTATGCCTCATGCACATCTTATATTAAATGACAGAAAAAAAAAAGAAAAAAGAAAAATAAGGAAAGGAAAGGAAAGGAAAAGAAAGGGAAGGGAAAGAAAAAGAAAGAGAAGAAAAAAAGAGAAAAGGGAAGGGAAGAAAAGATAAGGGGAAAGAAAGTGGTTTGTCCACTGCCCCTTCGGCTAGGGGGCTTCGCCCCCCAGACCCTTCCACCCCCTTTTTGATGCAGCCCAATTTGTTTTTTTGAATTAGGGGTGGTCTTGCTCTTTTCCAGTGAGCTTGCTTCGCTCGCTCGCTCGCCTCCACTTCTACAAGACAGCCCCCCCCTTTCAACTAATGTTATGCATCTTTGTTCTTCTTAATATAAAAGATTTTTATTAAAAGTAAGGAAAAAATGAGATCCCCCCTTCTTCTTCATCCTCCTCCTAACCCCCTCCTCTTAAGGAGGCTTACGCCTCCTTGTGTTTGGGAGGCTTATGCCTCTTGCGTTCTGAACTACGCCTCACACCTCTAGGTAGTGGAATGCCTCGCGTCACGCCTCCGTGTTTTAAAACATCGATTTATTGTTGTACTTTGTAATATTTTGGGTATGCAAATATCTTTTTCCCCCTTAGGTTTTTAAGATAGTTTCTACTTTTCTATTGGAAGAACCCTTTTATATTTAATTTATTTTAGAAATTCTGTCAAAATTCTTCTGTGCCTTGACCAAAGTTATGCAATTCTTTTCTTTCATGTTGTGGATGTGGTAGTTCAACGAAACAATTGAAACTTACCAAATTTTGGCTAGAATTTATTGAACTTTGATTGAAATCATATAATGCTTATTTCTAGCAAGTCTAGCTTTGAGTTCCATGTAAATGGAAACTTATGGTCCGTTTGGCTGCCGAGAAATAGTGGGATGAGAAGGGATGGGATGAGAAAGGAAATTTTATTTTCTCATTTTGGCATCCCATCCTATGTTTGGTTGCTGAGACCAATTATTCTACAAAATTTGTTTTCTGGTGTTTTTCTTCTGTGCCTTGACCAAAGTTCTGCAATTCTTTTCTTTCATGTTGTGGATGTGGCAGTTCAACGAAACAATTGAAACTTACCAAATTTTGGCTAGAATTTATTGAACTTTGATTGAAATCATATAATGCTTATTTCTAGCAAGTCTAGCTTTGAGTTCCATGTAAATGGAAACTTATGGTCCGTTTGGCTGCCGAGAAATAGTGGGATGAGAAGGGATGGGATGAGAAAGGAAATTTTATTTTCTCATTTTGGCATCCTATGTTTGGTTGCTGAGACCAATTATTCTACAAAATTTGTTTTCCGGTGTTTGATTGTTGAGAAATTTTTGCAAGATGCTTGATTTCATTCCTCTTCAACCATTAACAACAGTAGAACGTGAACACCCATGGTTGTCTCCTATATTCCCCTTCATCCATGATCGATGATGATGACAGAAAGTTTAGCAAGGTTTAGATCTGCAATAATAAATCGTTCTACTTAATAGCAGAGGTTCAATGATAACAAATCTGCAATAGAGGTTTTAGCATATCTGCAACGATGGTGATGGCCAAGAAATCAGGGATGCCTAAGAAATCTAACCAATATATCATGAAAAAAATTACAAACTTGTTAGATCTGCAACGATGAGAACAGAGTTTTAAGCAGATCTACCAATATTTGGTTGTCGAAAGGTTAAGAAATCATGAATGGGAAGAAAAGCAACGACGTTTTAGAGAAAAAAATACAAAAAATAGTTTACCAGAGAGAACGGAGCATGGATAGGTCTTACCTTCGTTGGAGATGAAGAACAGTGATTGGACTCTTTGGCGCTTGGGGTTCTGAAGCTTAGCTAGGAAGAAAAACAATGAGGTTTTTGAGGAAAAAAAATACTAAAAGAAAAGGTTTAATGAAAGAAAACGGAGGAGATTCCATGTTGTCACCAGAGATTAAACACCCTATCGATAGGGTCTGAACCTCGACTTGGAAGATAACCGATAATGAGTTTTCAGAGAAAAAAAATACAAAATGGCCAAAAAATATGAAACGGAGATGGAGATGGTGAATGGAGGTCTTAGATTCATTAGAGGTGAAGAAAACAGTGGTTGGAGATTTGATCGTAGGGACATGTGAATGGAGATGTTGCCTTCGACAGTGGTTGGAGGTGAATGGAGATGTCGCCTTCGACATTTTTTTCTCACCGACTTCTCATTGTTTTCGTTTCTCACCAGGGTCGCACCTATCTGGTGAGACCCCGCGTCTCTACTTTTGGGATGTAAGCTCTCATCCCATATTGTTTCGACCAAAACAAAAGAGAAAAAATAGGAATCTTATGTGAATATTCCTATTTTCTCATCCCGGTCGCAACAACCAAACATACCATTAATGATGGAAATAAATTGTTTTTGGTGGAAGATAAACCATGGTTGAACTCACTAACAATTGTTAAAAAGAAAAAGAGATAATTTATTCCCTTGCTTCATACCTTAATTCACTTTTTATTGGTATTTGAATAGTTGGGTTAATGGGGACATGGGGTGTGGAGTGGGAACAGAGGAGGATTCACGTGAGGCACTCTGGCCATATTAAGGAGAGCCTGCAGTTCCACAGGTTGTTCCCACATCTCTGCTCAAGGGCTGATGCCAATTGACAATCTCAACTACCAGGTCATTGGCCCTATCTCTGCCTTGTAACCTAATAAGGCTCAACTGGTTTTCTTCTAAGATTTGTAGATGTTCAACTTGCAAACTACGCAATTTCTAGCTAACCTCTTCAAATAATACAGGCATGCTATCTCAATGTCATCCAAGATCCATTTGATTGACTGGTTCTGACAAGGAGTCCTCAGGAAGGAGAAATCACTTCATCGACTACCTGTTGTATACTGTCTTTAACAATGTTTTTGAACTGTCATTGACCCGGATGGTCGGACCATTTGGCCTGGAAACCGTCTGGACAACTGGTTCCGTTTCACCCCTAACCCGTTATTGGGTCAAAACCCGTTGACTTCGTCAAAAAACCGCTGACCTGGGAGGTCGAACCGTCGACTCGTTTGACCTGGCCAGCGGTTTGCAATATAAAGTTGCAGAGAGGAGAACTCAGATCTGAGATCCAGTCAGACACGAACTCAGATCTGTTATCTAGCACAAAGAGGAGAAGAAGAAGAAGAAGAAGAAGAAGAAGAAGAAGAAGAAGAAGAAGAAGAAGAAGAAGAAGAAGAAGACTTTCTTCTACAGGTGTTTTAGAGAAATCGATCTCAGATCTGAGATCCGAGAACTCAGATCTCAGATCTGAGATCCAAGAAATCAGATCTCAGATCTGCATCTTTTGCCGCTGCCTCGCCATCACCGTCGCCGCTATCGTTGCCGATGAGCATCCAATCATCTTCCTCTTCCTTCTTCTTCCCTCCTTCTCTCCTTCTTTCTTTTTTTTCTTTCTTAGCCGACAACAGTTCTCCTTTCTCCTTCTGCTTTCTGGCTTTCTCAGCCGACATCTCTTCTTTCTTATACGAGGTTTGCATATTAGGGCAAATCTCATATAAACATTTGCTCTAATATGCAAACCGTTCAAACCGTTCGACCCGGATGGTTGAACCGCTGAACGGTTCCATTTCCAGGTCGGTTTTTAAAACCTTGGTCTTTAAACAAAATATATCGTTTTCCTAAGATTTGCGATAGAGCCTCAATAAATATATATTTGTTGTTTGGTTTTCAGTTTACTTTGGCTAAAGATGCATTACCGGATAATGAATTATATCACCCAATTCCCACCTAATTAGGGGTGCTCATGATTCGGTTAACCGAACTGTGGGCCTTTTTATAAACCGAACCAGTGGTACCAGTTTTTGGAAAACCGGTAACTGAAACCGAACTGAAGCTGATCGGTTAACCGGTCAATCATTCAGTTAACCATCGGTTTGGCAGTTTTTTGGTTTTCATAATATTATATATAATAAATAATATATAACGAATATAAAATGTTATATCATAAATAATAAATAATATATTATATATTATAAATATATATATATATATATTTATAATATATAATACTCATATATTCATTTATAATATATAGATAATATAAAATATATGAAAAATATATATAATATACATAAATATATAATATATAAATATATGTATTCAGGTTGGTTCAGTTAACCGACAGTTTTTTCTATTGGTTAACCGAAACCAAACTGGTACCTTCGGTTTTCCAAAATACTGAACTGTTCAGTTCGGTTAACTGGAAAATTTTACCAAAAGAATGTCGAGTGAAATGTTGCCTTAGTTTTTACCCACTTTTTATTCTATCTGCAATTATTTGCAATAGGAAAAATACAAATGGAAAATTCTCCACCATGATCAGTTGGTCCAACCATTTCGGTTTGGTTTACTTGAAAAATGAAATCCATATTCAAGTGGTGCCCTCTCCACATTGCCCAGAATCTCCTATTCTCCTTGCCTTGCAAGACAAGTAAAATTTCTCTCCCGCATATGTCCAAAACTATCAATTCTTGACAAAATGAAACTGTATTTACTTGTTTTTCTTCTTGATTTTCTTCCTTCACCAATGGAGATATATTACTTCTTTTTTTGGTAATATCTTCAAGCATGCACCTTTTACCAATCTTTGCTTACATAAACTGACATATGTTTAGATTCCAGGCATTGTATTCTCACGAGGACCTGCTGTTGCTGTCCTGATCCTTTTGGAGTCGGAGGGTGAGACTTATGCTGTTCTCACAGAGCAGGTATAATTTTGTACTTTTAGGTACTGCATGATGCTTTCACACACATTTCTCGATTCTTATTAAACCATATATAATACTAGAATTCAGGTTATACTCCTATTGAGCTGTAAATATACTAAGATTTATGCTTCATGAACACTTGGGCATTTTTTTACTTGTATTTTAGTTGAAAAATATATTTCCACAATACCTCTGATAAACACACATATTTGTAGGCAAGAGTTCCTGTTGGGAAGTTTATTTTAGAATTGCCAGCTGGGATGTTGGATGATGACAACGGTGATTTTATTGGCACCGCAGTTCGTGAGGTCTCTTCCTGTCTCTGTGAACTTTTCAGACACTTGAGAAACATAATTACTCCTCATCTAATCATCTCTCTTTCCACTGTTTTACCTTTTTCCTGTCTCTAATTTTGTGCTTTTATTGGCATTGTATTACATTTCCCATCATTGGTGTCCCCCTCAGGACATTATGTTAATTTGGAGAACCATAGATATTAACTTTATACTATTTCTTCGGTCTGTAGATGTTATGTATGCTTCCATATTAGTTCTGGTATTGATGAGGGAACATGCACATTACATTAACTGTGTTAGATGGAAGTTGGAACAAGTAGGATCTTATTGAACACTTTCCTTTCTAACTATTTACCAAGAACCTTGACTTCCAGTCTGTAGGTGTTATGTATGCTTCCATATTAGTTCTGGTTCTTACACTTCCAGTCTTAATTTGTTCTAAATACAAATTTCTTGATTGGCATGGATGATTGGGCATACTGATGAGTGATGATGACTCAGAGTATGTGACTGGTTGCATGCTTCTCAAAATGGACAAATTTCCAACTTGTTTGACATATTTAACTTTCATGCCTCTTTATGTTGATATTTGAAGAACCCCAGGTTTAAGCTGAGTGATAGTCATTTTCAATTTAATACTAATCAGATAATTTTGACAGGTTGAAGAGGAGATTGGTATGCATTTAAATCTGGATGACATGGTTAACCTCACAGCCCTCCTGGACCCTTCAACTGGAGGGAGAGTTTTCCCCTCACCGGTATGTTACTTCCTTAATCAAATATTTCCATCCCCATTTTTTCTATGCATACCTACATATTAAGAATTAGAATGTAGTAAGGTCCACCATGCTACTTTCTCAGTCAAGTTATAAATTTGTTTTTCCTTTAGTCTCGTTATATTTCTTCATCATTTAAGTATCATTCCATCTCAATTCTCCTCTGTTTAGGGTGGATGCGATGAGGAAATTAGCCTTTTCCTGTATAGAAGTCGTGTGGATTCTGAAACTATATCAAAACTTCAAGGAAAAGAAACAGGTCTTCGTGAGCATGGGGAGCTGATAAAAGTGCATGTAGTTCCCTATGATAAGCTGTGGCGTGCAACAGCTGATGCAAAGGCTCTTACAGCAATTGCTTTGTATGAGATGGCGAGGAGAGAAGGGCTTCTTCCTCCTTGAAACTCATCTGACCTCACTAGCCACTGAATCAGTCTATGGTTCTTAGTGAATTGCTGATATGCTGCCACCTGTTCATAAAGATCATTTAGAACCTTTGATGCATTCATTCATTGATCCGGTGATCCCGAAAACTTCCCATAGCAGACCCATAATATTGTAGCGCATGGTATTACAAATAAAGCTTCAATAATTAGAAATTATTTCGTATGGTATTACAGTAATTTACTTTTAAATAATTAGTTTCATTTCAAAGAAATGAAAATCCAACGTAAGTCAACGGAAGACAAAGCCAGGTTGATGGCGTTGCTTTGACAGCACTCCTTATTTAACTTATTGTTCCTTCACATGAAAATCCAACGGAAGACCGATTACTAATCTACTTCCACTCTAGTCTCTTCGGTTTTCATTACTGGTTGGGACAGGATTAGGTTAGATCATAGATGTCTTTTGCTTCATACCATCGAATCAATGCGTCGTACCATGAAAGTTACTCGAAGAGTTGGAATTAAAAAGCGTGCATTGAATCAAGATATGTTTGATCGAATAGAAGATGGGAGCTCTGAGCAGGCGTACTAAACATGATGAGCTGCCTTGGATTCCATTGGTTGAAAATTGCATCCATGAAATATTTTATACTTTTCACTGTGTGATTGACAATAATGCATGATAGCCTCCTATTCTTTAATTGGGGTTCTGCTGACAGACAAGCCCTGGTGGCTACATTCTTGTCTCAATTGCTTTGCTTTGTGGAATTCTCCCAAACGTCGGACGTCGGTATCTGATATCAGCCCAGTTGAGTTGGGTGGCACATTTGGCAGCAGCACGCAGTTCGTCCCACCCACTGAGTTGTAGTAGATGTTTAGACAGTTTAGTAGCTCACTTAATGGGTTTGTTGTTTGTGAGTTATGCCAAAGCCAACCTGTTCGAAATTTGAATGGAGGCGTCGCACTCATGGGGCATCATTCATCTGTCCCTTCGGGATCCCGTGTTTAGGTGAGTACATTATTATCAAGGGATAATTACTTACCCTGTTGTATATTTAAGGAATTACTAAATTGTACAGTGTACTTTAAAATGAAAGCATTTTTCTCAACATCTGCTGCATTTTCAACTACCCCAAACCATTGTCATTACCTCATCTGAAAATTTCAAATATCCGCAATTGGTTGATATCTTTGCAAATTAAGATATCAATCTACTCTATTAAACAGATTGCTTTTGCAACCAAAGATGGCCTAATCTCTACCCGCATTCGTTTGAGAATATAAAATGTTTGTATACCCGTCTACCTGGAGCAGGACACACTTTGAAAAACAAAGTCTCCAGAAACGCTCTTAGTCTCAAATTCCCGAGTTTCTGAGAGAGAAAAAAGACGATACAGGTAAGTCTTCTTAGTCATCCCTTGGCTGTAGAAGGAATGAGAGTAGTTTTGTTTGTAGCAGAGTAGGGTGACATGAGAGAGAGAGAGAGAGAGAGATGATGACCTGTGCGAGAGAGATGAAACAGGAAAGGGGGAAGGGAGAAAGGGTGACAATGGACATCCACTTTATATATACTAGCGGAGTAGCGGTTACCTGTGCAGTGCACAGGATGCTTTTTTAAAATGTACTTTTTAAGGAAAAAAAATCAAGTAACAATGATTATATATTTCTAGTTCTTTACAAATAAAATAGTAGAAAAATAATTTTTTCCCTTTTTAGTTATCGAACCTCAAACTTATTCCTTTTTATATAGTTTATATATTATGAGTTCATAATCAATGGCCTAGCATGAGAACCAACTAATGATGGCTTAGTTGATGGGTTCTCCATGGTTTTTAAAACCGATTCGGAGACTGAACTAGTCAGGGGTCCGGTTACTGGGTCGAATAGTCCGACCGTTCGAACTGAACGGTCGGCCTGTTTTGACAAAAAATAAAAAAAAAACAATCAAAACCATTCAAATGGTTAATTGCTCGGGTCAGCGGTTTGCTGACCAAAATCTACGATTTTTGAAGAAATTCCAATTTTGGAAATAACAAAAACTGGTCACCTGACCGGTTCCTGGTTTTTCCAGTCCAGCCCGATTTTGAAAACCATGGGGTTCTCTGTCTAGTTGTAGTGGAGGCCTAGGATCAAAACCCATTGCTACTAAGAGGGTTCAGGGATGGGTTATACCCCCCCGCCCCCCCAATTGTGTAGCCCTATAAAGCCAAAATATGTGCTTAATAAGAGATCAATAACCAAATTGGAAAACAACAATTACAAAATTGAGCTCATAAAGGTAACCAAAGGCTCACTTTGGAAAGAGTACAAATATAAATATGTACAAAGCAAATACATACAAAATATAAGGTTTTGCACTCTAAATTTTTGTATTTGTACTCCTTCCAAATTGAGCCAAAGGCTACCATTAAGTGCATTCTTACTACATAACCCATGGAAAGGAGCAATGGCTTCTTTAGACTTTTATATAAGGAGAAAATTGCTTCATCCCATTTATTGGTAGACAAATTTGGGTTTTGACATTAGTTTAGGTCCAAGCTAGGGTTCATATTTAGGTTAATCCTAACCTAACTCAACCAATCCATCTAATTTACACCTCTACTTTCTTAGAGAAAGCCAAAATGGGTTAAAAGGGATTTAAGAGGAAAAGAAGGATTTAATGGAGAGGGGATGATAGTCATATTATAGAGTAAATATAGATTTTATGAGAGATAATGAAGATCCATTAGGGTTTTAATTTTGCCTTGTGTTTTGAATGATTTCATTTAAAAAATAAATATGCACAGATGTGAGAAAGGAGAGGAGGAGGCACACATGAGCTCTATGGTGAGAGGACCCCTCACTTCCCCTCTTTCCTCTTTCTATATGTACTAGTGGTGACCCGTGCGATGCATGAGATGTTTAATAATATACTTTTTAAGGGAGAAAAATGAAGTAACTGTGATTCACCAAAGTTTTTTTACATATTTCTAGTTTTTTATATGTAGAATAGTGAAAAGCATCAATTTTCTTTTCTTTTTTATTTATTGAGCTTCAAACTTTTCCTTTTATATAGCTTATATATTATGAGAATCACATTTCATGCCCAAGGAAGGATCCAAAATCTGCTCCCACTGAAAATGGCACAGTGAAGGATGGAGCAGAATCAGCAATGTTCTTCAAAAGAACTTGACCCTTTGCAAGAATCAACTGGACGGCTTGTGAGTACAGCTCCAATCAATCTTTTCCCAAAAGATTGAAATCAAGATCCAATCTTGATTGCTCCCAAGAACTGGAGATCGAACTGAAGGAATGGCAATGGTAGGAAGGTGGCGGCAGAAGAGAATTCGCAGTATGCAGGAAATCTCTTAATCTCTCTTTCTTAAAGAGAAGAATGCTATTGATGTTATTGTGTTTTTCAAGGCTGTCGCCCCCTTCCCCTTTTATAATCTTAAAGGGATCAGCTCCTAATCAGATTAGGAGTTGCTAATCCAAATCATATTTGGGTTAGAAGTCCCTTAGTGATAAGGGATAATCCTTATCTTATCTGCAGATCAGATCAGCTGTCTCCTAATCTAATTAGGAGGTTTCCATATCTAAATCTTATTTAGATCTTGGACTCTCTCAGTGGATAGGGTCTAAGCCCAATCCTTTTAGCTGACCCACTTCAGAATTCGCCCCCTTTAGATAACTGATCAAATCAGCCCAGTTCGAAATGGGCTTAAGGCCCATTAAGGTTATGTACTCAAAAAACCTTTCCAAATTGCTGCCCAGTTGGGCTTCCTTGTATGGCGTGGGACCCAAGCATTGATCTACACATCAGCCACATGGGTTCAGCCCAGCCTTTGTTACAAGGCCTGGCCGAATGCACTGCTGAAGACAGTGTACCCCCTGAAATCCATCAAATGAGCTCTATGGACCCAACACTTACACTAAGTGGTCCCTGGGCCAAGCCACCTTGTAACACCTAGGGACTGTGGGCAGATGCAAGATTAGCCCATCAGGCATTATCCTCAATGGTCTTACACTTAACCTCTCAGCCCATAATGATCATATACTGCCCGACAAGAGAGGACCTCTCCCTCGGCTACAAGGAACAGTGTTGCACTCTCCACTCATATGGATCCCGGGAATTAAAACCTTTTGCAAACATTTTAGAAACCATATATATTCTTTTATATCTTATATAAAATATATTTTGCAAAACAAATCTCAACGGTTGAAATCGGCTTCCAGCAGTCTTGGTTTCCATCAGTGAGAGTGCATCCCCGATCATTACCTTTGTCCGACAAAGGGGCTGATCCTATCACTATGATCACCCATTCAGATGAATTCTCGGACTGTCCCAAAACACCCAGGTTTTGACCCCCGCTAAGGATATCACTGATTGGTACATCAAAGATAGCCCAATCCGACACCTAGTGCAGTATCATAATCGAGTCTAGGGGTCGGGTGTAACTTTCCAGTTTTGCCCATCAATCTCCAAGGTCCAGGGCAATACTGGAAATCTAGTCCAGTTCAAAGATTCAATTAATCCTACACTGTATGTGCCTAGGGTCTCACCCTGGCAGCTGAGACAGGCCACCCCAACCGACTTGGTGGTACCACAGTGTCAGCCTTGTCAGGATAGGTCTCCCCAGACCGACCCACTGGCTGTGAACATTCTAAACTAACACGAGTCTCAATAAGTGTCCAGTTTAAGGGTATTACACAAAAACATACCAAGGGAACATGAATCAAATATGTATCTTTATTCATTTACAATAAACTCATAAAGTACATCATTCTGATTGAAGCTAAGGGCATACAAAACTGTCTAACAAAGAGGACCCATTCAATGCATGCGCATAATAGAAGTTAGGTTTTGGTTGGTAAATTCAGGTTTTTGGTGTCAATTTGGGTTTAGGCTAAGGTCCATATTTAGGCTTGGGCAGAAGTTATATTTTGGTAGGCAAATTTTAGTTTTTGGCATCAATTTGAGTTTAGGCTAAGATCCATATTTAGTTAGCTAGAAGTTAGGTTTTGGTTGGCAACTTTAAGTTTTTGGCATTAATTTGTGTTAGGCTAAGGTGTTGGACAGTTTTATATGCCCTTAGCTTCAATCAGAATGATGTACTTTATGAGTTTATTGTAAATGAATAAAAGTGTATATTTGATTCATGCTCCCTTAGTATGTTTCTGTGTAATACCCTTAAACTGGACACTTAATGAGACTCGTGTTAGTTTAGAATGTTCACAGCCAGTGGGTCGGTCTGGGGAGACCTATCCTGACAAGGCTGACACTGTAGTGCCACCAAGTCGGTTGGGGTGGCTTGTCTCAGCTGCCAGGGTGAGACCCTAGGCACATACAGTGTAGGATTAATTGAATCTTTGAACTGGACCAGATTTCCAGTATTGCCCTGCACCTTGGAGATTGATGGGCAAAACTGGAAAGTTACACCCGACCCCTAGACTCGATTATGATACTACACTAGGTGTCGGATTGGGCTGTCTTTGATGTACCAATCAGTGAGATCCTTAGCGGGGGTCAAAACCTGGGTATGTTGGGACAGTCCGAGAATTCATCTGAGTGGGTGATCATAGTGACAGGATCAGCCCCTTTGTCGGACAAAGGTAATGATCGGGGATGCACTCTCACTGATGGAAACCAAGACTACCGGCAGCCGATTTCAACCGTTGAGATTTTTTTTGCAAAATATATTTTATATAATATATAAAAGTATATATGTATGGTTTCTAAATTGTTTGCAAGAAGGTTTTAATTCCCGGGATCCATATAAGTGGAGAGTGCAACACTGTTCCTTGCAGCCGAGGGAGAGGTCCTCTCTTGTCGGGCAGTGTATGATCATTATGGGCTGAGAGGTTAAGTGTAAGACCATTGAGGATAATACCTGATGGGCTAATCTTGCATCTGCCCACAGTCCCTAAGTGTTACAAGGTGGCTTGGCCCAGGGACCACTTAGTGTAAGTGTTGGGCCCATAGAGCCCATTTGATGGGTTTCAGGGGGTGCATTGTCATTAACAGTGTATTCGGCCAGGCCTTGTAACAAAGGCTGGGCCGAACCCATGTGGCTGATGTGTAGATCAATACTTGGGTCCCACGCCATACAAGGAAGCCCAACTGGGCAGCAGTTAGGAAGGCTAAGTGAGCACATTAGCTTAATGGGCCTAAAGCCCATTTCGAACTGGACTTATTTAATATGGGAGAATTCTGAGATGGATCAGTAGATAGGATAGGGTCTTAACCCTATCCACTCAGAGAGTCCGGATCTGAATTTGATTCAGATCTAGAAACCTCCAAATGAGATTAGGAGAAGGCTAATCTAATCTGCAGAAAAGATAAGGGTTTATCCTTATCACCTAAGGGGATGTCTGATCCAAATATGTTTTGGGTTAGCAACTCCTAATTGGATTAGGAGCTGATCCTTTGGGTTTACAAAAGAAGGAGGGGGCGGCAGCCTTTAGAAGAATCACATAATCAGATCCTCTTTAGAGCTGAAATTACAGAAGAAAGATTTCTGCAATCCCTGCAAAGATCTTTCTTGCCGCCTCCTTCCTGCAGCCGCCAGACATCCAGTTCGATCTCCAGTTGTGGGAGAAGTCAAGATTCGATCTTGACATCAGTTCTTTGAAAAAGAATTGATAGCAAGCTGTGCTCACGTGCCATCTTGTTGTTTCTTGCGAAGGACAAAATTCTTGGAGAAGAATTCTGCTGATTCTGCTCCATCTTACACTGCGCCATCTTCAGTGGGAGCAGCCTTTGGATCCTTCCTTGAGTGTGAACACCTTCGTTGGGAGATACTTTTTCTCCGTATCAGGTATAATCCTCTTCTACTCCTCTTGGTTCAGATCTGGTTCAGTTTATGGTTCAAGATTGATCATTGAAAATATGATTTTCTAAATAGGGAATGCGATTCCCAGTTGAAAGGGAGAGAAAAATTTTTGAAATTTGCCCCTTTATTCCGCAAGATTTGGGTGTCCATATGATGGATCTCTCATCCCTTCAGTGGTATCATAGCCAGGTTCAAATCTTGAACCAATTTGTTTCAGATCTGAACCTGCGCAAATGGGGAGAAGGTGTTCTACCCAATTTGCGCAGATATGGGTTTTGGGAAATTTGTTCCCAAAATTATGGGCGAATAATCTGAAATTAATTTTTATATAAATCTGATTATTATTTAGAATTGTTCTTTATAATTTTCTTGATTTATGGGTTGTTCGTACAAGAGGATATCGAATTCTTGATTTGCGCAGGGAACGTGCGATTTTGCAGTTTATGGATTACTTTATTACATTTGGTCTATAAAATATTTTTTTTTTATTTTTTGGACTGAATGTATAGGTATTCGATCTGATGTAATTATTAATAGAAATTAGGATTTCTATTTATTTTATATTGGATCGAAGATGGCGGCGTAGAAAAGGAGAACTCGTAGAGGAGGAGATTTCGCAAATGGGAGAATCGCTATCTGCGATTTGCAGTTTGTGAAACTGCAACCTGTGATCTAACCTCTGTTTTGCATGAAGGATTGTGCGAACAACCCTGATAGACTAATTCTTGACTTTTCTTTTATCAGAATTTAATTTTAGATTATTTTCTTGAATTAAAGATTTAATTGAAGATCAAACCCTAGACCCATTCGAACCATGATTGGTCCAAATTGTTTGGACCAAATCTAGGGTTCGATCTAGGCTGAAAGTCAGCCCTAATTTTCCCACTAATGGGCCTGAGGATTGATATTTAATTAAATGGTTAATTCGGCCCAACCTGTAAAGGCCCAGTTTTAAATGGTTAAAACTGCTAAAAGCCCACTCTGCGGATAAAGCTATATGGGCCGAACCCATTAACTCTAATTCGGCCCATATACCAAGATAATATTAATGGTTAATATTATGGATTTAAAATGGGCTTCAAATGAGCTTTACAGATATTTTATTGATTGGATCAATTTATCCTTGCATTGGATGTATGGATGTGTGATGTGCTACGTACATGGGCCATAAGTGCTTGGCCCATGCTCAATCGACAGCGGCTCTTGCGCACACCATGGCTGAATGCACATCATTGCCATGGTGTCCATTTTGGTCATTGGATGACCTCCCTCAGTGGTGGGCCCCACACCTCATGGAGAGGTTACGTGCGGGACCCTAGCCGATTTGGGCCCACCAAAATCTGACTTTATAAAAGTCAATGGGAGCCACTTGGGTTTGACCTAGATCGAACTAGGGCATAATTGATTGTTCCCTCCAGCTAATATGAGTGCATGTGATAGGGAGATTCATATGATGAACTCTCTAAAGGCCTTCCATCATTAGCATGAGGATGGGTCCTTCAGTAATGAGGAAACACACCAGAAAATGGGCTATCCATTTGCTGTTGGGCTTGTTTGAATGTTTCATAAGATGATAGGGGCGTCATAGACCGATGTGGGAGGGGCTTCACCAGAAAATGGGAACTCTCTCACGGTACCTTGGCGTTCACGAACATGATGGGTAAGCACTCACTGGATAGAAAGGTTTACCTGAAAATGACTCTGAACCTTGTCTGACAGAGGCCAAAGGGAAAACTCATATGATGAGTGGATATGATCCTTCACAGAAAGGTGGTGGGGTTTTGTAGCTGAAACAGTTGGCTCCATGCACCCTATGTGATTTCCCACATTTCTAGAGACAACCCGTGGTCTCCGTCACTGAGAAAGGAGGGAAATCTCAGAGATGAATAAATGGAAATGGAACGTAGATTAAAATCCATATCTATGTAATGAACATGAATCAAATTAGGTTGTGGACTGATGTTTGCTCTTTTATCAGAAAATGGCAAACGGACAATTTGCAAAGCTGCTTGATGACAACAAGATGAAGGGCCCAACTATGCTGAATGGTACAGGAACCTTATGTTGGTCTTAACCTCTGAAAAGTTGGATAAGGTAGCCAAGAATCCTACCTCGGATCGTCCGGGAGATAGGGCTTCTGAGGCCCGGAGAAGACAATACCAAGAATGGGAGGAGAAAAACACCCTTGCCTGCTGCTATATCATTGCCTCCTTGGACAACCCAATACAGAGGCAGTTCGATCAGATCGAATTTGCCAAGGACGTATTGGACAGTTTCAAGACAATGTATGAAGAGCAGAATCGTTCTACTCGACATAAGGTCTTGAAACAGTTCATGACCGCGCAGATGTCCAAGGGCCAACAAGTTCACAACCATTGTCTCCGGATGATGGGTTATATCAACGAACTTGAGGCTCTTGGATTCGGGCTAGATCTGGTAACACAGATTGATGCTATTCTCAACTCTCTGCCTCCATCCTTTAATCCATTCATCATGAACTACAACATGAACAAGTTGAATGTCAGCTTGCAGGAACTCAGCAATATGTTGCAGAGGGCCGAAGAATTGAATAAAAAGGATGAGACTATTGCCATGCTTGTTGAAACTAGCAAATCGGGCAAGAAAAGGAAGGCAAAGAGAAAGCCCCAGAAGAAAGCTGCCAAACCCAAGAAACAGAGGAAGAACAAGGCATTAGATGCCTGCCATTTTTGCAAGAAGACTAGCCACTGGAAAAGGAATTGTCCTGCCTACCTGGAATACAAGAAAGGTAATTTTGAAACTTGTGTTATAGAAACCAATCTATTGGTAGCTTTTGCGTCCTGGTGTATTGACTCCGAGGCTACAACTCATGCGTGTAACTCATTGCAGGGGTTCATGGTAAGCAGAAGGCTGAGTGAAGGAGAAGTCACGCTCTACTTGGGGACTACTGCAACTGTTGCAGCCGTGACCATAGGAACCATGGAGTTACTTTTTAGAGAAGGAACAATTGTATTGAAAGATTGTCTTTATTTACAAAATATAAGGAGAAATTTGATTTTTGTCTCAAAATTGTGTGCAGATGGTTATTCTGTCTTCTTTAGTAATAGGATTACTGGTAAAAGAAATAACAGATTCATCGCATATGGGGAACTGGAGAATG